>NW_024605634.1:0-5098 GCF_018296145.1 Oncorhynchus tshawytscha | reverse complement strand
GGTAAAGGCAAAAAAGGCCATGGTGGCAAAGTAAATACAATATAGCAAGTAAAACACTGGAATGGTAGTTTTGCAATGGAAGAATGTGCAAAGTAGAAATAAAAATAATGGGGTGCAAAGGAGCAAAATAAATAAATAAATAAAAATTAAATACAGTTGGGAAAGAGGTAGTTGTTTGGGCTAAATTATAGGTGGGCTATGTACAGGTGCAGTAATCTGTGAGCTGCTCTGACAGTTGGTGCTTAAAGCTAGTGAGGGAGATAAGTGTTTCCAGTTTCAGAGATTTTTGTAGTTCGTTCCAGTCATTGGCAGCAGAGAACTGGAAGGAGAGGCGGCCAAAGAAAGAATTGGTTTTGGGGGTGACTAGAGAGATATACCTGCTGGAGCGTGTGCTACAGGTGGGAGATGCTATGGTGACCAGCGAGCTGAGATAAGGGGGACTTTACCTAGCAGGGTCTTGTAGATGACATGGAGCCAGTGGGTTTGGCGACGAGTATGAAGCGAGGGCCAGCCAACGAGAGCGTACAGGTCGCAATGGTGGGTAGTATATGGGGCTTTGGTGATAAAACGGATTGCACTGTGATAGACTGCATCCAATTTGTTGAGTAGGGTATTGGAGGCTATTTTGTAAATGACATCGCCAAAGTCGAGGACTGGTAGGATGGTCAGTTTTACAAGGGTATGTTTGGCAGCATGAGTGAAGGATGCTTTGTTGCGAAATAGGAAGCCAATTCTAGATTTAACTTTGGATTGGAGATGTTTGATATGGGTCTGGAAGGAGAGTTTACAGTCTAACCAGACACCTAAGTATTTGTAGTTGTCCACGTATTCTAAGTCAGAGCCGTCCAGAGTAGTGATGTTGGACAGGCTGGTAGGTGCAGGTAGCGATCGGTTGAAGAGCATGCATTTAGTTTTACTTGTATTTAAGAGCAATTGGAGGCCACGGAAGGAGAGTTGTATGGCATTGAAGCTTGCCTGGAGGGTTGTTAACACAGTGTCCAAAGAAGGGCCGGAAGTATACAGAATGGTGTCGTCTGCGTAGAGGTGGATCAGGGATTCACCAGCAGCAAGAGCGACCTCATTGATGTATACAGAGAAGAGAGTCGGTCCAAGAATTGAACCCTGTGGCACCCCCATAGAGACTGCCAGAGGTCCGGACAGCAGACCCTCCGATTTGACACACTGAACTCTATCAGAGAAGTAGTTGGTGAACCAGGCGAGGCAATTATTTGAGAAACCAAGGCTGTCGAGTCTGCCGATGAGGATGTGGTGATTGACAGAGTCGAAAGCCTTGGCCAGATCAATGAATACGGCTGCACAGTAATGTTTCTTATCGATGGCGGTTAAGATATCGTTTAGGACCTTGAGCGTGGCTGAGGTGCACCCATGACCAGCTCTGAAACCAGATTGCATAGCAGAGAAGGTATGGTGAGATTCGAAATGGTCGGTAATCTGTTTGTTGACTTGGCTTTCGAAGACCTTAGAAAGGCACGGTAGGATAGATATAGGTCTGTAGCAGTTTGGGTCAAGAGTGTCCCCCCCTTTGAAGAGGGGATGACCGCAGCTGCTTTCCAATCTTTGGGAATCTCAGACGACACGAAAGAGAGGTTGAACAGGCTAGTAATAGGGGTGGCAACAATTTCGGCAGATAATTTTAGAAAGAAAGGGTCCAGATTGTCTAGCCCGGCTGATTTGTAGGGGTCCAGATTTTGCAGCTCTTTCAGAACATCAGCTGAATGGATTTGGGAGAAGGAGAAATGGGGAAGGCTTGGGCGAGTTGCTGTTGGGGGTGCAGTGCTGTTGTCCGGGGTAGGAGTAGCCAGGTGGAAAGCATGGCCAGCCGTAGAAAAATGCTTATTGAAATTCTCAATTATGGTGGATTTATCATTGGTGACAGTGTTTCCTATCTTCAGTGCAGTGGGCAGCTGGGAGGAGGTGTTCTTATTCTCCATGGACTTTACAGTGTCCCAGAACTTTTTGAGTTAGTGTTGCAGGAAGCAAATTTCTGCTTGAAAAAGCTAGCCTTGGCTTTTCTAACTGCCTGTGTATAATGGTTTCTAGCTTCCCTGAACAGCTGCATATCACGGGGGCTGTTCGATGCTAATGCAGAACGCCATAGGATGTTTTTGTGTTGGTTAAGGGCAGTCAGGTCTGGGGAGAACCAAGGGCTATATCTGTTCCTGGTTCTAAATTTCTTGAATGGGGCATGTTTATTTAAGATGGTTAGGAAGGCATTTTAAAAAAATATCCAGGCATCCTCTACTGACGGGATGAGATCAATATCCTTCCAGGATACCCCGGCCAGGTCGATTAGAAAGGCCTGCTCGCAGAAGTGTTTCAGGGAGCGTTTTACAGTGATGAGTGGAGGTCGTTTGACCGCTGACCCATTACGGATGCAGGCAATGAGGCAGTGATCGCTGAGATCTTGGTTGAAGACAGCAGAGGTGTATTTAGAGGGGAAGTTGGTTAGGATGATATCTATGAGGGTGCCCGTGTTTAAGGCTTTGGGGAGGTACCTGGTAGGTTCATTGATAATTTGTGTGAGATTGAGGGCATCAAGTTTAGATTGTAGGATGGCTGGGGTGTTAAGCATGTTCCAGTTTAGGTCACCTAGCAGCACGAACTCTGAAGATAGATGGGGGGCAATCAGTTCACATATGGTGTCCAGAGCACAGCTGGGGGAAAGAGGGTGGTCTATAGCAGGTGGCAACGGTGAGAGACTTGTTTTTAGAGAGGTGGATTTTTAAAAGTAGAAGTTCAAATTGTTTGGGTACAGACCTGGATAGTAGGACAGAACTCTGCAGGCTATCTTTGCAGTAGATTGCAACACCGCCCCCTTTGGCAGTTCTATCTTGTCTGAAAATGTTGTAGTTTGGAATTAAAATTTCTGAATTTTTGGTGGTCTTCCTAAGCCAGGATTCAGACACAGCTAGAACATCCGGGTTGGCTGAGTATGCTAAAGCAGTGAATAGAACAAACTTAGGGAGGAGGCTTCTAATGTTAACATGCATGAAACCAAGGCTATTACGGTCACAGAAGTCATCAAAAGAGAGCGCCTGGGGAATAGGAGAGGAGCTAGGCTCTGCAGGGCCTGGATTCACCTCTACATCGCCAGAGGAACATAGGAGGAGTAGAATAAGGGTACGGCTAAAAGCTATGAGAATTGGTCGTCTAGAACGTCTGGAACATAGAGTAAAAGGAGGTTTCTGGGGCGATAAAATAGCATCAAGGTATAATGTACAGACAAATGTATGGTAGGATGTGAATACAGTGGAGGTAAACCTAGGACTAGAGGCTTTACAGTGAAATAAGCCAATAAACACTAACCAGAACAGCAATGGACAAGACATATTGACATTAAGGAGAGGCATGCTTAGTCGAGTGATCAAAAGGGTCGGTCACTAATTTCTACCAGAAATTCGACTTCCCTCAATTGGGTCCTTTGTTTGAACTCGCCTTGGCAAAATTATGTGGATATATTGAAGCAACATCTCAAGACATCAGTCAGGAAGTTAAAGCTTGGTCGCAAATGGATCTTCCAAATGGACAATGACCCCAAGCATATTTCCAAAGTTGTGGCAAAATGGCTTAAGGACAACAAAGTCAAGGTATTGGAGTGGCCATTCCATTCTTCCCGGGGGAAAGCTTCTCCAAGACGACAACTCCAGAGAAGAGGAAGAAGCTGTGTATTTAAGGTATTGCCATGGCCTCAACTCCAGAGAAGAGGAAGAAGCTGTGTATTTAAGGTATTGCCATGGCCTCAACTCCAGAGAAGAGGAAGAAGCTGTGTATTTAAGGTATTGCCATGGCCTCAACTCCAGAGAAGAGGAAGAAGCTGTGTATTTAAGGTATTGCCATGGCCTCAACTCCTGTGTATTTAAGATTGAAGAGGAAGAAGCTGTGTATTTAAGGTATTGCCATGGCCTCAACTCCAGAGAAGAGGAAGAAGCTGTGTATTTAAGGTATTGCCATGGCCTCAACTCCAGAGAAGAGGAAGAAGCTGTGTATTTAAGGTATTGCCATGGCCTCAACTCCAGAGAAGAGGAAGAAGCTGTGTATTTAAGGTATTGCCATGGCCTCAACTCCAGAGAAGAGGAAGAAGCTGTGTATTTAAGGTATTGCCATGGCCTCAACTCCAGAGAAGAGGAAGAAGCTGTGTATTTAAGGTATTGCCATGGCCTCAACTCCAGAGAAGAGGAAGAAGCTGTGTATTTAAGGTATTGCCATGGCCTCAACTCCAGAGAAGAGGAAGAAGCTGTGTATTTAAGGTATTGCCATGGCCTCAACTCCAGAGAAGAGGAAGAAGCTGTGTATTTAAGGTATTGCCATGGCCTCAACTCCAGAGAAGAGGAAGAAGCTGTGTATTTAAGGTATTGCCATGGCCTCAACTCCAGAGAAGAGGAAGAAGCTGTGTATTTAAGGTATTGCCATGGCCTCAACTCCAGAGAAGAGGAAGAAGCTGTGTATTTAAGGTATTGCCATGGCCTCAACTCCAGAGAAGAGGAAGAAGCTGTGTATTTAAGGTATTGCCATGGCCTCAACTCCAGAGAAGAGGAAGAAGCTGTGTATTTAAGGTATTGCCATGGCCTCAACTCCAGAGAAGAGGAAGAAGCTGTGTATTTAAGGTATTGCCATGGCCTCAACTCCAGAGAAGAGGAAGAAGCTGTGTATTGCCATGGCCTCAACTCCAGAGAAGAGGAAGAAGCTGTGTATTTAAGGTATTGCCATGGCCTCAACTCCAGAGAAGAGGAAGAAGCTGTGTATTTAAGGTATTGCCATGGCCTCAACTCCAGAGAAGAGGAAGAAGCTGTGTATTTAAGGTATTGCCATGGCCTCAACTCCAGAGAAGAGGAAGAAGCTGTGTATTTAAGGTATTGCCATGGCCTCAACTCCAGAGAAGAGGAAGAAGCTGTGTATTTAAGGTATTGCCATGGCCTCAACTCCAGAGAAGAGGAAGAAGCTGTGTATTTAAGGTATTGCCATGGCCTCAACTCCAGAGAAGAGGAAGAAGCTGTGTATTTAAGGTATTGCCATGGCCTCAACTCCAGAGAAGAGGAAGAAGCTGTGTATTTAAGGTATTGCCATGGCCTCAACTCCA
>NW_024605633.1:0-5097 GCF_018296145.1 Oncorhynchus tshawytscha | reverse complement strand
GACTATGTAGTGCATACAAAGACACATATCAGTACTGTATACACGTACAGATCGTGTACACACACAGAATGCTTGTTGATCAGAACCAGTGGTCCTCCTTTTATCCTGAGACAGCTACTCAGACAGGTTACAAGTTCATGAATCCAAGCTGTCTGTTACAGCTGCTGACAGTCTACACTTTGGCCAGTTGGCCACGTCTCTAAAAATGTCACTTCATCACATAGCAAGGCCTGCTCGAAATGTCAGCTCTTTAGCAAAACACCTCTTCTCAGGCCTACATACTGTGCACTAAGTCCTTCCAATGTGTTGGGCAATTCCACTTTCTGTATGGACCCAACTTAAAACATTCGCGTGAGCGTTGCTTGTGAGCAGTTTTATTTTGGTTAAATGATTCTGACTTGGTGATTCTTTGATGTAGCCTATAAGCAGCAGAAACAAACAGAAATCAGCTAGTGACAAATGAAGGACAGTGAAGAGTCACTGGGCTTCACATCACATAAATAGTCAAATTCTCCACGCAAATTTAGCTCCAAGAGGCAGCACTACTAAACTGCACTCATGAAGAAAGTCTGATAGCCTAGCTACTGATTTCCTACCTGCCCTGTAGATCATAAGTGGAATTTCCATGTCCATGTACTCAACAAAATGAAGTCAAGAAGCCTAGTTGACCTGGTTACCAATGAGCATGAGGACCTTGCAAATAGGGTTTGCACTACGCACAGGATCCATTAGTGCTCTACCTCTCAGTTTGAGGTCATACTACATCTGCATTTGTTCCTCTTGAAAATACCAACAATCCATTCTCAAAGTCAAGATCTACCTAGGTCATAACAGTTAAAGCATCAGCCTAAACTCATGACATATATTATAGGTCAGTGACAACTAGCTAGCTAAAGTTAACTATTATCCGATGTGACAGTCTGGGCATGAATGCAGTTTGAAATACTATGCATTAGCTAGCTAGCCGCTTTCATTCATGCACGCTGCCAAGTACAGTGGACCAAAATGATAAAAGTGACATGGCTCAGTTATACACACATACAGTACATTGTATAATAATAGTGAAGACATCAAAAGTATGAAATAACACATATAGAATCATGTAATAACCAAAAATAATTTATAAAATATATTATATTTGAGAATCTTCAAAGTTGCCACCCATTGCCTTGATGACAGCTTTGCACACTTAGCATTCTCTCAACCAGCTTCAAAAGGTAGTCACCTGGAATGCATTTGAATTAAATAGGTGTGCCTTGTTAAAAAAGTTCATTTGTGGAATTTCCTTCTTAATGCATGAGTCAATCAAATCAGCTGTGCTGTGATAATGTAGGGGTGGTATACAGAAGAAGCCCTATTTGGTAAAAGACCAAGTCCATATTATAGCAAGAACCGAAAAAAAATAGCAAAGGGAAGCAACAGTCCATCATTACTTTAAGACATGAAGGTTAGTCAATGCAGAAAATGTCAAGAACTTTGAAAATTTCTTCAAGTGCAGTCGCAGAAGCCATCAATCGCTATGATGAAACTGGCTCATGAGGACCGCCACAGGAAAGGAAAACCCAGAGTTACTTCTTGCTGCAGAGGATAAGTTCATTAGAGTTACCAGCCTCAGAAATTTCAGCCCAAATAAATTCTTTGCAGAGTTCCAGTAACAGACAGCTCAACATCAACTGTTCAGGAGACTGTGAATCAGGTCTTCATGGTCTAATTTCTGCAAAGAAACCACTACTAAAAAGGACACCAATAAGAAGTTTGGGCCAAGAAACACGAGCAACGGACATTAGACAGGTGGAAATCTGTCTTTGGTCTGCTGAGTCCAAATTCAAGATTTTTGGTTCCAACCGCCGTGTCTTCATGAGACGCAGAGTAGGTGAACGGAAGATCTCTGCATGTGTGGTTCCCACGGTAAAGCATGGAGGTGTGATGGTGCTTTGCTGGTGACATGGTCAGTGATTTATTTAGAATTCAAGGCACACTTAACCAGCATGGCTACCACAGCATTCTGCAGCGATAAGTCATCCCATCTGGTTTGCACTTAGTGGGAATATCATTTGTTTTTAACAGGATAATGACCCAACACACCTCCAGGCTATGTAAGGGCTATTTGACCAAGAAGAGGGATGGAGTACTGCATCAGATGACCTGGCCTCCACAATCCCCTGACAAAAGTAGTGGACACCACATCAAATTAGTGGATTTGGCTATTTCTGCCACACCTGTTGCATAAAAATGAGCACATAGCCATGAAATCTCCATAGACAAACATTGGCAATAGAATGGCTTAACTGAAGACCTAACAGTGACTTTCAAAGTGGCACCATCACAGGATGCCACCTTTCCAACAAGTCAGTTCGTCAAATTTCTGCCCTGCTAGAGCTGCACCGGTCAACTGTAAGTGCTATTATTGTGAAGTGTAAATGTCTAGGAGCAACAACGGCTCAGCCACGAAATGGTAGGCAACACAAGGTCACAGAACGGGACAGTGCGGAAGTGTGTAAAAATCATCTGTCCTTACTAGTGTTGCAAAGGGTCGGAAACATTCCGGTAAATTTCCGGAATTTGTGTGGAAATTTTTCATGGGTAAATAAGCCCAGGAATTTTGGGAATTTCTTAAATTCATTTGGAAAAAAAATACAAAATAAAACAGCTTATAAACAGTGAACCTTATGTTGGATACACATGAGGCAATTCTAGGTCTTGTGGCATATTTTGTTTGAACTATCCCCAAGTCAATGGAATTGCAACACAGTGCATTCGTCCATCACATGGACAGCTGATTCTCAAGATCATGCACACTAATGAGATGCTATTGAGCCCACACTATACTGTCTGAGCCAAGGACATGCTTTCTGCTAAGTTTTGATTACAATACTGGATGGGGGAAATATATTTAGTGACATGCATGATCGTTTGTTAACTAGTAAATAGCAGCCTACAGTAAAGTGTGTTTAAATAATTTCTAACTTATTAATTTCTGCTAGTTAGTTTTAGCTTGTTGAGCCTGTTAACGGTGTTAATTCACTCGTTTCCATTCAAGTTTAATTTATCTTACAAAGGAGTTGTTTAATCTAACTGCTTAACTATTTATCTGTACATGGAATCATTTTTTCCAAATCTTCACAGGAAAATGCCACAGGCACTATCTGATGTGGAGACATTTTACTGCAGCTAATGTAGAAGGAAAAGCTGTGTACATTTGCAAATACTCTGCCAAATCATGTGAAGAATGCAATAGAGGCAGAATCAGTGTCTCCTGACCCCTCCTGTCTCAGCCTCCAGTATTTATGCTGCAGTAGTTAATGTGTCGGGGTGCTAGGGTCAGTTTGTAATATCTGGAGTACCTCTCCTGTCCTATTCAGTGTCCTGTGTGAATCTAAGTGTGCATTCTCTAATTCTCTCTTTCTCTCTGAGGACCTGAGCCCTAGGACCATGCCCCAGGACTACCTGACATGATGACTCCTTGCTGTCCCCAGTCCACCTGGCCGTGCTGCTGCTCCAGTTTCAACTATTCTGCCTTATTATTATTCGACCATGCTGGTCATTTATGAACATTTGAACATCTTGGCCATGTTCTGTTATAATCTCCACCCGGCACAGCCAGAAGAGGACTGGCCACCCCACATAGGAAGAAACCTAGAGAGGAACCAGGCTAGGTTTTGACCTTTCTAAGGAGTTTTTCCTAGCCACCGTGCTTCTACACCTGCATTGCTTGCTGTTTGGTGTTTTAGGCTGGGTTTCTGTACAGCACTTTGAGATATCAGCTGATGTACGAAGGGCTATATAAATAAATTTGATTTGATTTGAATCATCTGGCCAAGTGCATAAAGTTCCCTCAGCGCTCACAACAAGCAACCTCTGACAAAAGTCTACTACTAGTCGAGGTGAAAATGATGAATCAGACACCTTATCGATAGTAACAGGTCATGGTCCTCCTGGAATCTGAAGTTTTTTTTGACTCAATGGAGGAACGTAGTGAGAGAAATGCTGATGAATGTCTTGCTCGAGCTGTGTATGCAACTGGTTCGCCTCTGATGCTCACAGGCAGCGTGTATTGGAAGATATTTCTGAATGTTCGTTGCCCAGCATACACCCGTCTTGTCTTTGGCATCAAAAAGTGAACATATTTTATCAAATCTATTCTCCAATTATTACTATGTGATTAAACTAATCATGGCGGCAGGGTAGCCTAGTGGTTAGAGCGTTGGACTAGTAACTGGAAGGTTGCAAGTTCAAATCCCAGAGCTGACATGGTACAAATCTGTCATTCTGCCCCTGAACAGGCAGTTACCCACTGTTCCTAGGCCATCATTGAAAATGAGAATTTGTTCTTAACTGACTTGCCTTGTTAAATAAAAGGTCAAATTAAAAATGTAAATGTGGTTATAGGAAGTCGGGGCACCAAGGAAAATCTTCCGATGACAAAGTTATAATTTTCCTAATATAACTCCAGATATTTTAATATCTGATCAATTAGTCTTCTAATTAATGAATTATTCTTTACCTCACGTTAGTCTCATTCCAAATGTCGTAAATTGTTGGTTATCTGCACAAACCCAGCCTTTACTATGAATCATTCATACACCAATTGGCTTAATCATTTATTTACTAACTAAATAACCACAGAAATGCATAAACAAACATGTTACTAACAAGGATAGGGAAGATTCCCTAGTGGGCTAAGCCGATATGACGGCTTGGTGGACAAAGGGAAGTGGGTGTGGACAGAGAAAGCAGGAAAGGAAAAAGGGATAACTACACACAGTTGATAATTAGATTAATTGAAATGCTAATCCTTTGCACATGAATGCTCACTCTATTCGGGAATAATTGCAATATACAGTGGGGCAAAAAAGTATTTAGTCAGCCACCAATTGTGCAAGTTCTCCCACTTAAAAAGATGAGAGAGACCTGTAATTTTCATCATAGGTACACTTCAACCATGACAGACAAAATGAGAAGAAAAAAAAACCCCAGAAAATCACATTGTAGGATTTTTAATGAATTTATTTGCAAATTATGGTGGAAAATAAGTATTTGGTCACCTACAAACAAGCAAGATTTCTGGCTCTCACAGACCTGTAACTTCTTTAAGAG
>NW_024605632.1:0-5094 GCF_018296145.1 Oncorhynchus tshawytscha | reverse complement strand
CTCTGTCTCTCTCTCTCTCTCTCTGTCTCTGTCTCTGTCTCTGTCTCTGTCTCTGTCTCTCTCAATTCAATTCAATTCAATTCAAGGGCTTTATTGGCATTGGGAAACATGTTAACATTGCCAAAGCAAGTGAGGTAGACAACATACAAAGTGAATATAGAAAGTGAAAAACAACAAAAATTAACAGTAAACATTACACATACAGAAGTTTCAAAACAGTAAAGACATTACAAATGTCATATTATATATATATACAGTGTTTTAACAATGTACAAATGGTTAAAGGACACAAGACCAAATAAATAAGCATAAATATGGGTGTATTTACAATGGTGTTTGTTCTTCACTGGTTGCCCTTTTCTCGTGGCAACAGGTCACAAATCTTGCTGCTGTGATGGCACACTGTGGAATTTCACCCAGTAGATATGGGAGTTTTTCAAAATTGGATTTGTTTTCGAATTCTTTGTGGATCTGTGTAATCTGAGGGAAATATGTCTCTCTAATATGGTCATACATTGGGCAGGAGGTTAGGAAGTGCAGCTCAGTTTCCACCTCATTTTGTGGGCAGTGAGCACATAGCCTGTCTTCTCTATAGAGCCATGTCTGCCTACGGCGGCCTTTCTCAATAGCAAGGCTATGCTCACTGAGTCTGTACATAGTCAAGGCTTTCCCTTAATTTTGGGTCAGTCACAGTGGTCAGGTATTCTGCCGCTGTGTACTCTCTGTGTAGGGCCAAATAGCATTCTAGTTTGCTCTGTTTTTTTGTTAATTCTTTCCAATGTGTTAAGTAGTTATCTTTTTGTTTTCTCATGATTTGGTTGGGTCTAATTGTGCTGCTGTCCTGGGGCTCTGTAGTGTGTGTTTGTGTTTGTGAACAGAGCCCCAGGACCAGCTTGCTTAGGGGACTCTTCTCCAGGTTCATCTCTCTGTAGGTGATGGCTTTGTTATGGAAGGTTTGTGAATCGCTTCCTTTTAGGTGGTTGTAGAATTTAACAGCTCTTTTCTGGATTTTGATAATTAGTGGGTATCGGCCTAATTCTGCTCTGCATGCATTATTTGGTGTTCTACGTTGTACACGGAGGATATTTTTGCAGAATTCTGCGTGCAGAGTCTCAATTTGGTGTTTGTCCCATTTTGTGAAGTCTTGGTTGGTGAGCGGACCCCAGACCTCACAACCATAAAGGGCAATGGGCTCTATGACTGATTCAAGTATTTTTAGCCAAATCCTAATTGGTATGTTGAAATTTATGTTTCTTTTGATGGCATAGAATGCCCTTCTTGCCTTGTCTCTCAGATCGTTCACAGCTGGGTGGAAGTTACCTGTGGTGCTGATGTTTAGGCCAAGGTATGTATAGTTTTTTGTGTGCTCTAGGGCAACAGTGTCTAGATGGAATTTGTATTTGTGGTCCTGGTGACTGGACCTTTTTGGAACACCATTATTTTGGTCTTACTGAGATTTACTGTCAGGGCCCAGGTCTGACAGAATCTGTGCATAAGATCTAGGTGCTGCTGTAGGCCCTCCTTGGTTGGTGACAGAAGCACCAGATCATCAGGAAACAGCAGACATTTGACTTCGGATTCTAGCAGGGGGAGGCCGGGTCCTGCAGACTCTTCTAGTGCCCGCACCAATTCGTTGATATATATGTTGAAGAGGGTGGGGCTTAAGCTGCATCCCTGTCTAACCCCACGACCCTGTGTGAAGAAATGTGTGTGTTTTTGCCAATTTGACATTTGCTCAGTACATTGTTTTCATTGAGGAAGTGTACGAGTCTGCTGTTAATGATAATGCAGAGGGATTTTCCCAAGGTTACTGTTGACACATATTCCACGGTAGTTATTGGGGTCAAATTTGTCAACACTTTTGTGGATTGGGGTGATCAGTCCTTGGTTCCAAATATTGGGGAAATATTTTGGGGAAGATGCCAGAGCTAAGTATGATGCTAAGTATGATGTTAAAGAGTTTTAGTATAGCCAATTGGAATTTGTTGTCTGTATATTTGATCATTTCATTGAGGATACCATCAACACCACAGGCCTTTTTGGGTTGGAGGGTTTTTATTTTGTCCTGTCCTGAGCCCTCTCCTGTACTCCCTGTTCACCCACGACTGCGTGGGCATGCACGCCTCAACTCAATCATCAAGTTTGCGGACGACACAACAGTGGTAGGCTTGATTACCAACAACGACGAGACGGCCTACAGGGAGGAGGTGAGGGCCCTTGGAGTGTGGTGTCAGGAAAATAACCTCACACTCAACGTCAACAAAACTAAGGAGATGATTGTGGACTTCAGGAAACAGCAGAGGAACACTCCCCATCCACATCGATGGAACAGTAGTGGAGAGGGTAGCAAGTTTTAAGTTCCTCGGCATACACATCACAGACAAACTGAATTGGTCCACTCACACAGACAGCATCGTGAGGAAGGCGCAGCAGCGCCTCTTCAACCTCAGGAGGCTGAAGAAATTCGGCTTGTCACCAAAAGCACTCACAAACTTCTACAGATGCACAATCGAGAGCATCCTGGCGGGCTGTATCACCGCCTGGTATGGCAACTGCACCACCCTCAACCGTAAGGCTCTCAGAGGGTAGTGAGGTCTGCACAACGCATCACCGGGGGCAAACTACCTGCCCTCCAGGACACCTACACCACCCGATGCTACAGGAAGGCCATAAAGATCATCAAGGACATCAACCACCCGAGCCACTGCCTGTTCACCCTGTCATCCAGAAGGCGAGGTCAGTACAGGTGCATCAAAGCTGGGACCGAGAGACTGAAAAACAGCTTCTATCTCAAGGCCATCAGACTGTTAAACAGCCACCACTAACATTGAGTGGCTACTGCCAACACACTGTCAATGACACTGACTCTACTCCAGCCACTTTAATTATGGGAATTGATGGGAAATGATGTAAATATATCACTAGCCACTTTAAACACTGCTACCTTATATAATGTTACTTACCCTACATTATTCATCTCATATGCATACGTTGATACTGTACTCTATATCATCGACTGCATCCTTATGTAATACATGTATCACTAGCCACTTTAACTATGCCACTTGGTTTTACATACTTATCTCATATGTATATACTGTACTCGATATCATCTACTGTATCTTGCCTATGCTGCTCTGTACCATCACTCATTCATATATCCTATGTACATATTCTTTATCCCCTTACACTGTGTTATAAGACAGTAGTTTTTTTGGAATTGTTAGTTAGATTACTTGTTCGTTATTACTGCATTGTCGGAACTAGAAGCACAAGCATTTCGCTACACTCGCATTAACATCTGCTAACCATGTGTATGTGACAAATAAAATTTGATTTGATTTGATTTGATTTGAACTCTTTCAATGTAATTGGAGAATCCAGTGGGTTCTGGTAGTCTTTAATAGTTGATTCTAAGATCTGTATTTGATCATGTATATGTTTTTGCTCTTTATTCTTTGTTATAGAGCCAAAAGATTGGAGAAGTGGTTTACCCATACATCTCCATTTTGGATAGATAATTCTTCGTGTTGTTGTTTGTTTAGTGTTTTCCAATTTTCCCAGAAGTGGTTAGAGTCTATGGATTCTTCAATTGCATTGAGCTGATTTCTGACATGCTGTTCCTTCTTTTTCCGTAGTGTATTTCTGTATTGTTTTAGTGATTCACCATAGTGAAGGCGTAGACTCAGGTTTTCCGGGTCTCTTATGTTTTTGGTTGGACAGGTTTCTCAATTTCTTTCTTAGATTTTGCATTCTTCATCAAACCATTTGTCATTATTGTTAATTTTCTTCGGTTTTCTATTTGAGATTTTTAGATTTGATAGGGAAGCTGAGAGGTCAAATATACTGTTAAGATTTTCTACTGCCAAGTTTACACCTTCACTATTACAGTGAAATGTTTTACCCAGGAAATTGTCTAAAAGGGATTGAATTTGTTGTTGCCTAATTGTTTTTGGTAGGTTTCCAAACTGCATTCCTTCCATCTATAGCATTTCTTAATGTTACTCAGTTCCTTTGGCTTTGATGCCTCATGATTGAGTATTGCTCTGTTTAAGTAGACTGTGATTTTGCTGTGGTCTGATAGGGGTGTCAGTGGGCTGACTGTGAACGCTCTGAGAGACTCTGGGTTGAGGTCAGTGATAAAGTAGTCTACAGTACTACTGCCAAGAGATGAGCTATAGGTGTACCTACCATAGGAGTCCCCTCGAAGCCTACCGTTGACTATGTACATACCCAGCATGCGACAGAGCTGCAGGAGTTGTGACCCGTTTTTGTTGGTTATGTTGTCATAGTTGTGCCTAGGGGAGCATATGTGGGAGGGAATGCTGTCACCTCCAGGCAGGTGTTTGTCCCCCTGTGTGCTGAGGGTGTCAGGTTCTTGTCCGGTTCTGGCATTTAGGTCGCCACAGACTAGTACATGTCCCTGGGCCTGGAAATGATTGATTTCCCCCTCCAGGATGGAGAAGCTGTCTTCATTAAAATATGGGGATTCTAGTGGGGATATAGGTAGCACACAGGAGGACATTTTTCTCTGTTAGGATAATTTCTTTTTGAATTTCTAGCCAAATGTAGAATGTTCCTGTTTTGATTAATTTAATGGAGTGAGTTAGGTCTGCTCTATACCAAATTAGCATACCCCCTGAGTCCTTCCTGTTTCACACCTGGTAGTTTGGTGGATGGGACTACCAGCTCTCTGTAACCTAGAGGGCAACCAGTGGGTCCATCTCCTCTATACCAGGTTTCTTGCAGGATGACAATGTCTGTATTACCGATTTCTTTGGTGAAGTCCGGGTTTCTGCTCTTTAGGCCAAAGGCAGATGACCTCAGGCCTTGGATATTCCAGGATAATATAGTGAAGGCTTTTTGTTCCATAGAGTGTCCAATGTTGTTGGTCGTGGTTTGGCCTCAGGCCAGTAAGTGTGAGCAGAGCCTGCTGAGCATCTGGTACATGCCATTGGCTTGGGCGAGTGTGAGAGTGGGGGTTGGGACTGTTTGCCCAGCTCACTACCTGGGCGTATGTGTGGCTTCCATGTTGAGGCCCTCTTTGCGGGGGTGGGGTGCATGGGGTGGGCAGGAGTGGCATAGGTCTGATCT
>NW_024605631.1:0-5094 GCF_018296145.1 Oncorhynchus tshawytscha | reverse complement strand
AGAAATAGAGAGAGAGAGAGAGGAAATAGAGAGAGAGAGAGAGAGAGAGAGAGAGAGAGAGAGAGAGAGAAATAGAGAGAGAGAGAGAGAGAGAGAGTGAAATAGAGAGAGAGAGAATGAGAGACAGAGAGAGTGAGAGAGAGAATGAGAGAAGAGAATGAGACAGAGAGAGAGAGTGAAATAGAGAGAGAGAGAGAGAGAGAGAGAAAGAGAGAGAGAGAGAGAGAGAGAGAGGGAGAAATAGAGAGAGAGAGAGACAGAGAGAGATGCATATATCTAGATGGATATCTTTCATTGATCCCTAACGTTCTGAACCTGTTCTCTCCATGTATTCTAGTCGGTCGACAAAACTCTAACTAAAGGCACAACGTATTTAAGGTAAATGTACTGAAAACTCTGCTGAATGAAAAATCCACAAGAATATCTGTTGGCCAGCAAGCAGGAGTTTTTTTTCTCTCAGTTGATTTAAATGTATTCAGTGGGAGCTACGCCTACAAGGCCCCTTATGCATCTGCATAAGGTCAGTCTGAATACCAACTACTGAGAAGTACATAGGAAAGGCCTGCATCAGGCCAAGGAGAAGAGAAGCTCCTATTCTGAATGATGATCAATAAGGAAGACAGACAGAGGATACACGTTTACTTGTCTATAGAGACCATCTCACAGCTGCTGTGTGGAATTCAACACGAAGACTAAGTGATTCCCAGTGGGTCCCGGTATGAGAGTTTTGAGCCATCATTTACTAGATGGGAGCATCGCCTCTTTTTAGCAGCAGCAGATTGGAGGGAGATTCTAGAATGATCCTTAATGAATCAGATGGGTCAATCAAGTCCCTGTGAATCATCGAATGATCGAACTACTGGAGTCAATAAAAGAGAGAGGAGAGGAGAGGAGCAGAGCAGGGGAGCAGGGGAGCAGGGGAGAGGAGAGGAGAGGAGGAGAGGAGCAGGGGGAGCAGGGGAGAGGAGAGGAGAGAGGATTATTTATTTAGGATTATTTAGATTTATTATTTACTATTTATTAGGAATATTTATTCATAATATTTACTATTTATCAGGGATTATTTATTATTTATCAAGTATCATGCATTATGCATTGCGATTTATTTACATTATTATTTATTATTTAGGATTATATTATTATTTATTATTTATTATTTAATATTTATTATTAATTTAACATTTATTAGGATATTATTATTTATTATTTACATTATTTATTTACTATTTATTATTTATTATTTATTATTTATTATTTAATTTATGGAACATTATTTATTATTTATTAGGAGAGGAAACATGGGGAGGAGATTATTTATTATGAAGATAAGATAGGAAACATTTTATTTATTATTTATTATTTAAACATTATTATTGTTTAATTTATTGATTATTATTATATATTTATTATTTATGATTTATTTATGTTATATTATTATATTATTATTATATATATATATATATATATATATATAGACACTAAGCACAACTACATACTACACTCAAGAGTCCTGAAGTCTATACTAGAGTATAGATAGATAACCAGTTGTGTCTGCCATAAGACAGGCTGGTGGAGGTCACACCAGCACTTAGGGGAACTGGGGACACATCCTCACATTAAGTGCTGCCTGACCTGTCAGAGGCTCGAGGGGACTGGCTGGGGAGGAGGAAGGGGGCGGGATATAGTGGATCCAGTAGAGAGAGAGAGGCATGAGATGATGGAGAGAGTGGGAGAGGGAGTCAGACTGACTGACTGACCAGACCATACCAAACAGACCAGACCAGACCAGACCAGACCAGACCAGACCAGAGACACAGACAGACAGACAGACAGACAGACAGACAGACAGACAGACAGACCTTAGAGAATCAATTTGGAACAAAACACCAGATGCCTCACACAGGCCAGGTCGGGGAATGGGAGAGGGGGGAGAGGGAGAGGAGGAGGGATTTAGGAGGGGGAGAGAGGGAGAGGAGGAAGGAGTGGGAGAGGGGGGAGAGAGGGAGAGGAGAAAGGAGGGAGAGGGGAGAGAGGGAGAGATAACATTATTTATGCAGATTACATTTATATTTATTTAAATTTAGAGGGGGAGTGGGAGAGGGGTGAGAGGGGGAAGGGGAGGGGAGTGGGAGAGGGGTGAGAGGGGGAAGGGGAGTGGGGAGAGGGGTGAGAGGGGGAAGGGGAGTGGGAGAGGGGTGAGAGGGGGAAGGGGAGGGGAGTGGGAGAAGGGTGAGAGGGGGAAGGGGAGTGGGAGAGGGGGAGAGAGGGAGAGGAGGAAGGGGAGTGGGAGAGGGGTGAGAGAGGGAGAGGAGGAAGGGGAGGGAGAGGGGGGAGTGGGAGAGGGGTGAGAGGGGGAAGGGGGAGGGAGAGGGGTGAGAGGGGGAAGGGGAGGGAGAGGGGGTGAGAGGGGGAAAGGGGAGTGGGAGTGGGAGAGGGGTGAGAGGGGGGAAGGGGAGTGGGAGAGGGGGAGAGAGGGAGAGGAGGAAGGGGAGAGGGGTGAGAGAGGGAGAGGAGGAAGGGGAGTGGGAGAGGGGGGAAGGGGAGTGGGGAGAGGGGTGAGAGGGGGAAGGGGGAGTGGGGAGAGGGCCGAGGGGAAAGGGTGGGAGAGGGGTGAGAGGGGGAAGGAGTGGCTGAGAGGGGCTGGATGGGAGAGGGCTGAGAGAGGGAAGGATCAGAGAGGGCTGAGAGGAGGAGGAGGAGGGCTTGAGGAAGGAGTGAGTGGCTGAGGGAAGGACTGGGAGAGGGACGAGGGCAGAGAGGGTCGAGAGGAATGATGAGATAATGAGAGATGAATGATGTAAGATATCGAGGAGCCGATGAGATAATGAGGAAAATGATGGGAGATACTGAGGAATGTGGAGGAATGAGGAAAAGGAGTGTGAAGATAATGATGGAATGGATCAAGAGAAATGAGTGTGGAAAGGAGTGGAGAGGGTGAGAGGGGAAAGGGGAGAGGGCTGAGAGGGGGAAAGGGGAGGGGGAGGGTTGAGAGAGGGAAGGGGATTGGGAGAGGGGATGAGAGGGGTGAGAGGGTTGAGAGGGGGAAGGGGGAGGGAGAGGGTTGAGAGAGGGGAAGGGGAGTGGGAGAGGGTTGAGAGGGGGAAAGGGAGTGGGAGAGGGTTGAGAGGGGGAAAGGGAGTGGGAGAGGGTTGAGAGGGGGAAGGGGAGAGGGTTGAGAGGGGGGAAAGGGAGTGGAAGAGGGTTGAGAGAGGGAAGGGGATTGGGAGAGGGTTGAGAGGGGGGAAAGGGGAGTGGGAGAGGGGTGAGAGGGGGAAAGGGGAGAGGGTTGAGAGGGGGAAAGGGGAGGGAGAGGGTTGAGAGAGGGAAAGGGAGTGGGAGAGGGTTGAGAGGGGAAAGGGGAGTGGGAGAGGGTTGAGAGGGGGGAAGGGGATTGGGAGAGGGTTGAGAGGGGGAAAGGGGAGAAAATTGAGAGGGGGGAAGGGGAGTGGGAGAGGGTTGAGAGGGGAAAGGGGAGAGGGTTGAGAGGGGGGAAAGGGAGTGGGAGAGGGTTGAGAGAGGGGAAAGGGAGTGGGAGAGGGTTGAGAGAGGGGAAAGGGAGTGGGAGAGAGTTGAGAGGGGGACACAGGGACTGGGAGAGGGTTGAGGGGAAGGGAGTGGGAGGGGTGAGAGAGGGAAAGGAGTGGGAGAGGGTTGAGAGGGGGAAGGGGATTGGGAGGTTGAGAGGGGGAAGGATTGGGAGAGGGCTGAGAGGGGGAAAAGGAGTAGAGAGGGGCTGAGAGGGGGGACAGGGAGTGAGGGCTGAGAGGGAAGGGGATTGGGAGAGGGTTGAAGAGGGAAAGGGGAGAGGGCTGAGAGGGGAAAGGGAGGGAGAGGGTTGAGAGAGGGAAAGGGACTGGGAGAGTTGGGAGAGGAAAGGGAGAGGGTTGAGAGGGGGAAGGGGAGGGAGGGGTGAGAGGGGGAAAGGAGGGGAGAGGGTTGAGAGAGGGAAAGGAGTGGGAGAGGGTTGAGAGAGGGGAAAGGGCATTTTTGGAGAGGGTTGAGAGAGGGAAAGGAGTGGGGAGAGGGAGAGAGGGGGAGGGGAGTGGGAGGGGTGAGAGGGGGAAGGGGAGTGGGAGAGGGTTGGAGAGGGGAAAGGGGATAGAGGGTTGAGAGAGGGAAGGGGATTGGGAGAGGGTTGAGAGGGGGGAAAGGGAGTGGGAGAGGGTTGAGAGGGGGGAAAGGTAGTGGGAGTGGGTTGAGAGAGGGGAAGGGGATTGGGAGAGGGTTGAGAGGGGGAAGGGGAGTGGGAGAGGGGTGAGAGGGGAAAGGGGAGAGGGATTGAGAGGGGAGAAGGGGATTGGGAGAGGGTTGAGAGGGGGGAAAGGGAGTGGGGAGAGGGTTGAGAGGGGGACAGGGAGTGGGAGAGGGTTGAGAGGGGGAAGGGGATTGGGAGAGGGTTGAGAGAGGGAAAGGGAGTGGGAGAGGGTTGAGAGGGGGAAAGGGGATTGGGAGAGGGTTGAGAGGGGGAAGGGATTGGGAGAGGGTTGAGAGGGGGGAAAAGGGAGTAGGAGAGGGTTGAGAGGGGGGACAGGGAGTGGGAGAGGGTTGAGAGGGGGAAGGGGATTGGGAGAGGGTTGAGAGAGGGAAAGGGGAGTGGGAGAGGGTTGAGAGGGGGACAGGGCGGGAGAGGCTTTGAGAGGGGGAAGGGGATTGGGAGAGGGTTGGAGAGGGGAAAGGAGTGGAGAGGGTTGAGAGGGGAAAGGGGATTGGGGAGAGGGTTGAGAGGGGAAGGGGATTGGGAGAGGGTTGAGAGGGGAAGGATCAGAGGGCTGAGAGGGGGAAAGGGAGTGGGAGAGGGTTGAGAGAGGGAAAGGGAGTGGGAGAGGGTTGAGAGAGGGGAGGGGAGTGGGAGAGGGGGTGAGAGGGGGGAAGGGGAGTGGGAGAGGGTTGAGAGGGGAAAGGGGAGAGGGTTGAGAGGGGGAAAGGGAGTGTGAGAGGGTTGAGAGAGGGAAAGGGAGTGGGAGAGGGTTGAGAGGGGGAAGGGGATTGGGAGAGGGTTGAGAGGGGGAAAGGGGAGTGGGAGAGGGTTGAGAGGGTGAAGGGGAGTGGGAGAGGGTTGAGAGAGGGAAAGGGAGTAGGAGAGGGTTGAGAGGG
>NW_024605630.1:0-5092 GCF_018296145.1 Oncorhynchus tshawytscha | reverse complement strand
GCGGTGCCGTAACCCCTTAGTTAAAAGCCGATGGCCGGAGGGCAGGATCAACAGTCAGCCAGAGGGGCTGGACTGCGCAATACGTTGCAATTCGTTTGGAAGAACAAGGGCCAGCAAATTGGGAACAGAGAATGGTTCATCAGGACGGTGATCATTGAAGGGTTAAAGGTGGACCCAGGGCACGTTTACTGCTTGCAGCGGAACATGGCGGCGGAGGGCTATGACCTGTCCCTAAACAGTGAGGCCTTATACAGGAGATGTATGGACACCTGCAAAGAGAAGGCAGCCAGTGAGCCGTTCTCAAACTTCCAGGTTTACCCTTTGTGCCGGATGGACTTAAAGGTCATCACCGTACACGTTTACAATCCCTATGTGGGGGATGACAGCATCGGGGCGTTCCTAGGCCGGTTTGGAAAAGTGAGTCCTGGGGTGCGGTACCTGCGGGACGGGTATGGCATCTGGTCAGGGAGGAGACAGTTCCGGGTCACACTGAATAGGGACCCGGAAGGAGCTGATAAGTTGGTTCACCCACCAGCCTATTTCTCCATTGGAGCGGACCGGGGGTACCTGTTTTATTCAGGCCAGCCAAGTTTTTGTAGACACTGCCGTAGCTTCGGTCATGTGGCTACGGGGTGCAACCTGCTGAAGTGCAGGAACTGCGGGAAACCAGGTCACGGGGCAGCCAACTGCAGGGAGGCTCGAGTCTGCAATGGCTGTGGGAAGCAGGGCCATGTGTTTAAAGACTGTCCCAATAGGCAACGGACCTATGCGGAGGCAGCTGGCGACGGCCCTGAGGAGGGCGCGGCGGGATCTCCCCTCCGGCAAATAGAGGAGGTTCTTGAGGAAATTCGAGCGGCGGCAGCGGAGGTGGCACAATCCCCCGGGGGAAGTGAAGTAAAGGAGGTACGTCCGAAGGGGACTGAGGAGGAGATGGAGCTGCTGACGGGAGCCTGGGAGGACAGTCTGATGAGTGAGATGTCAGATGACCCGGCTACCCAAACCCCTACCAGGAAGATGAGGTCGTCCTCGGCGGATGGGTCGACTGGATCAGCGTCTTCAGATAATGGAGAGTCCAGGAAGGTGTACAAGGGGAAAAGAAAGAAGAGGAGGAAGGTTACTGACCGGGTGGAGGTGGAAGAGCATAAGAAGCCAGGGGTGGCCATCTCCAACCGGTTTTTAGTGCTGAACCCGGATACCGGGGATGAAGTATCAGATGAGGGGGCTGAGAACCAGAATCCAGTGCTTTCGAAGGTTCCTGCGGTGGCGGACTCTGATTCCTCGGTGGGGGGGTCTGGGAAACAGGTCCACAGGGCCTGTTTGGTTCCGGAGCTTCCTGGGACAGGAACTTTAGAGATGGATACCAATCCTGAAGAAGTTTCAATGGACTGTGCACAGGTACGGTCCAGGGGAGACTACTCTTCCAGTCCTGGGGAACCATCACAGGACTGTGGACAGGTATTAACCTGTGAGGACTTTTCCAGCCCTGAACGCTCATTCGTGGCACCAGGTACGCCGAACAGTGACCAATACCTGGAAGGGGTGAGTGGCTTCGGGATGGGGGAGGCTCCTATCTGACAGACATGATAGAGACACTGGGTGGTTATCAAATTTTGTCTCCTATTCATTGATATGGTTTTCTTTACAATTGTAACAGTGAATGTAAGGGGATTAAGGGATAAGGGGAAGAGAGGAGGGGTGTTTCAGTACCTTTCCTGTGTCTCTTTCCAGGTTTGTTTTTTACAAGAGGTTCATTTAAGGGACATGGGGGATGTTTCTGTGTTTACAAGGGGGTGGGCGAAAGGAGAGTCCAGATGGGGGATAGGGGGGGTGCACTCCTCTGGGGTGGGGATTTTGTTTGGGGATAGGGACTTTTGTGTGGTGAGTTCTTTTTCGGTCATACAAGGGAGAGTTTTAGTGGTTGACGCAGACTGGAGGGGGGCGAAGTTTCGTTTTGTTAACATTTATGCTCCTGCTGAACCAAGAGGCAGAAAAGATCTTTTTTTGGCTCTGCCAGATATCTGTGTTACTAATCGAACTGTGGTTTTGGGCGGGGATTTCAATGTCTCTTTTGAAGGCACTGGGGATTTTAGCCTACCCTATTTGGTTTCGGTAGTTAAAGACTTTTCTCTGAGGGACTCTTTCAGAGTCTGCGACCCCAAGGGGGAGGGTATGACATGGGCAAACTCAAGGGGTTCCCGTAGTCGTATAGATTTCATTTTTTTACCAGTTTCTGTGCCCATCTCAAAAGTCACTGTGTCTCCGGTTTGGTTTTCTGACCATTGCCAAGTTCAGGTAGTGTTCTCGATAGACGTGCCGATATTCGGCAGAGGCTTTTGGAAATTAAACACCAAAATTTTGGCCGATCTTTCTTTTAGGGAGGCTTTTAAATCCCATTACGAGATATGGGGGGATCTCAAGCCTTTTTTTGGTTCCCTAGTTGAATGGTGGGAGTGTGTTAAGCGCAATGTGCGCACCCTGGCCATTTCACACTGTGTCACTAAGGTCCGAGCAGAAAGGAAGGTTTTTCAGCGGCTTCAGGGGGAGCTGAATGCTTTGGTGTCAGCTGAGAATAAGGGTGAGGGGAGGGATGTGGAGAGGATGGAGAGTTTAAAAAGTAGGCTGGGGATGTATTTTCAGGGGAAGGCCAGGGACTTTCTTTTTAGATGTCAAAGAGACAAGTTTGAATTTGGTGAGGCTAGCAGCTCATATTTTTTTAAACAGATTAAAGCTGCCCGGGCCAAAGCAGTTATTGCCCAGTTGCGAACAGAAGGGGGGGGGTTGGTTTCTGACCCAAAGGGGATGGTGGAAGCAGCGTCCTCTTTCTACCAAGAATCCTTCGGGGAGAAGGACATAGATGGTTCGAAAGAAAGTGTCTTTCTGGGTTTTTTGAGGAAAAAGGTTCCCCCGGAGGCAGCCTCTGATCTCGATCGCCCTTTCGAGCTTGAGGAAGTTGAGGCTGCGTTGCGGGGTTTACCAGCCAACAAGGTGCCAGGCTACGATGGGCTTCCGCGGGAATTTTATGTCACCTTCTGGGAGATTTTGGGGAGAGATTTTTTTTCTGTAATTAAAGCGGTGTATGACTCAGGGCTCCTGGGGTCTTCAATGAGGGAGGGGGTCTTGACGCTGCTTTACAAGAAAGGGGAAAGGGACAACCTGGGAAATTACAGGCCCATTACGCTTTTGAGTGCAGATTATAAGGTGGTAGCCCGTGTCCTAGCGGGCCGTCTAAGGAAGGTTCTGCCCCATGTCATACATGAGGACCAGACCTGTGGGGTGGAGGGGAGGTCCATACATTGGAACCTGAGTTTGGTGAGAGACTGTATTGCTTGGGCCCAAGACAGAAGGGTGCACCTCATGTTGGTGGGATTAGACATGGAAAAAGCTTTTGATAAGGTGCACCATGGGTTTCTCTTTTCAGTTATGGAAAGGATGGGTTTTGGGGCTGGGTTTTTGAGGTGGGTGGGGATTCTATATACGGCAGTGGGAAGTAGGGTTTTAGTAAATGGGCATGTAGGGGAGGTGGTTCCTCAGCAGACTGGGGTACGTCAAGGCTGCCCGTTGTCTCCATTGCTCTTTGTGTTGTACATGGAACCTCTGGCAGCAGCTATCCGGGCAGATGTACGTATTAAGGGCCTCCGGCCCCCTGGCAGGGGCTCTTCTGAAGTCAAGATCTCCCAGTATGCAGACGACATGACTTTGTTTCTGACTTCCGAGGGGAGTGTCGCCAGGGTGGTGGAGGTCCTGGGGGAGTTCGGACAGGCATCTGGGGCTAGGGTCAACCTGGGGAAATCCTCAGTTAAGTTTTTCGGACCGTGGGCTGGGAGAGAGGAAGGCCTCAGTGGCCTCCCGCTCTGCTCTGGGCCTATGAGGGTCTTGGGAGTAGATTTTGAAGTGACAGGTAGCGAGGGCATCAACTGGGGGCAGAGGATCGCGAAAGTGCGTACCAGGGTGGGGCTTTGGAAAGCTCGTCGGCTCTCTATGAGTGGACGGGTTCTTGTCATTAAAGCAGACATTCTTCCGTCCTTGGTTTATTTGGCCTATGTTTTTCCTCTGCCTCCTCGTTACAGGAAGGATTTAGTGCAAACCATGTTTTCCTTTGTTTGGGGGGGCTATGAGTATGTAAAAAGGGATTGGATGGTGCAATCAGTGGAGGAGGGAGGAAGGGGAGTTCCTGACCTCCCTCTGAAATTGGACACTATTTTCTTTTCTTCAATATGTAAAAGTCTGGTTAACCCGTGTAACCATGGCTTCAAGGCTTTTGTTTTGTTTTGGCTATCCTTCCCTCTGCGAAGGTTGATAGCATGGGACAACTCTCGACCTAAGGCGGAATCCCTCCCGGCTCATTTCCAACATGCAGTGAAGTGGAGCAGAAGGCATATTGAGTGCCAGGAGGGTGTGCTCTGCATGGATCACAGGGCTTTATACAGGACCTTGGTGGCTAAGCGGGGTCCTGTCGGAGTCTATGGGGTGGGGACGGAGGTGTGGAAGGCGATTCAGCAGAAGGGTATCTCTAATAGGTTGAAGGATCTAAATTGGTTATGTTTACATGGGCGTCTGCCAGTTAGGGAGGTCCTTTACAGACATGGCCTGTCAAAGGTCAAGGTATGCCCAAGGGAGGGGTGTCAAGCCGAGGAGACGCTCCGGCACACTTTTTGGGAGTGCTCCTTTGCCAGGAAGGTTTGGGGGGATTTGGGCTCTTTCTTCCAGGTATTGGGGATTCTATCTTTTGATGCAATTATGTTGGGGCGGGGTTTGGGGAAAAGGAGCGGTAGGGGTTCCTTTTTAATTTGGCTCCTGATTTCTTTGGGGAAGACGGCTCTGTGGGATTCAAGGGTGGTTTTGGTTAAATCCAATGTGGATTGGGGAGTGGGTGGAGTGGTCAGTAGGGTTAGAGCTGATCTAAGGAAAAGGTTTGAATTTGATGTGGACAAATATGGCTTCCATGCCTCTAAGGAACGCTGGAAGTACCTTTATGAATAAGAGACCTTTTGTATGGCCAAAGTGTATTTTCTATTTTGATTGTGTTGGTTTTGTCCATGTCTTGAAAATGTCCAGTACTTGGAAAATGTGAAGTGTTTAAAATGAATGGTTT
>NW_024605629.1:0-5091 GCF_018296145.1 Oncorhynchus tshawytscha | reverse complement strand
CTACTATACCTGTTGTATTCAGCATTTCACTGTAAGGTCTACTACACCTGGTGTATTCAGTATTTCACTGTAAGGTCTACTACACCTGTTGTATTCAGCATTTCACTGTAAGGTCTACTGCACCTGTTGTATTCAGCATTTCACTGTAAGGTCTACTACACCTGTTGTATTCAGCATTTCACTGTAAGGTCTACTACACCTGTTGTATTCAGCATTTCACTGTGAGGTCTACTACACCTGTTGTATTCAGCATTTCACTGTAAGGTCTACTACACCTGTTGTATTCAGCATTTCACTGTGAGGTCTACTACACCTGTTGTATTCAGCATTTCACTGTGAGGTCTACCTACACCTGTTGTATTCAGCATTTCACTGTAAGGTCTACTACACCTGTTGTATTCAGCATTTCACTGTGAGGTCTACTACACCTGTTGTATTCAGCATTTCACTGTAAGGTCTACTACACCTGTTGTATTCAGCATTTCACTGTGAGGTCTACTACACCTGTTGTATTCAGCATTTCACTGTAAGGTCTACTACACCTGTTGTATTCAGCATTTCACTGTGAGGTCTACTACACCTGTTGTATTCAGCATTTCACTGTGAGGTCTACTACACCTGTTGTATTCAGCATTTCACTGTAAGGTCTACTACACCTGTTGTATTCAGCATTTCACTGTGAGGTCTACTACACCTGTTGTATTCAGCATTTCACTGTGAGGTCTACTACACCTGTTGTATTCAGCATTTCACTGTGAGGTCTACTACACCTGTTGTATTCAGCATTTCACTGTAAGGTCTACTACACCTGTTGTATTCAGCATTTCACTGTAAGGTCTACTACACCTGTTGTATTCAGCATTTCACTGTAAGGTCTACTACACCTGTTGTATTCAGCATTTCACTGTAAGGTCTACTACACCTGTTGTATTCAGCATTTCACTGTAAGGTCTACTACACCTGTTGTATTCAGCATTTCACTGTGAGGTCTACTACACCTGTTGTATTCAGCATTTCACTGTGAGGTCTACTACACCTGTTGTATTCAGCATTTCACTGTAAGGTCTACTACACCTGTTGTATTCAGCATTTCACTGTAAGGTCTACTACACCTGTTGTATTCAGCATTTCACTGTGAGGTCTACCTACACCTGTTGTATTCAGCATTTCACTGTAAGGTCTACTACACCTGTTGTATTCAGCATTTCACTGTGAGGTCTACTACACCTGTTGTATTCAGCATTTCACTGTAAGGTCTACTACACCTGTTGTATTCAGCATTTCACTGTAAGGTCTACTACACCTGTTATATTCAGCATTTCACTGTAAGGTCTACTACACCTGTTGTATTCAGCATTTCACTGTGAGGTCTACTACACCTGTTGTATTCAGCATTTCACTGTGAGGTCTACCTACACCTGTTGTATTCAGCATTTCACTGTAAGGTCTACTACACCTGTTGTATTCAGCATTTCACTGTGAGGTCTACTACACCTGTTGTATTCAGCATTTCACTGTAAGGTCTACTACACCTGTTGTATTCAGCATTTCACTGTAAGGTCTACTACACCTGTAGTATTCAGCATTTCACTGTAAGGTCTACTACACCTGTTGTATTCAGCATTTCACTGTGAGGTCTACTACACCTGTTGTATTCAGCATTTCACTGTAAGGTCTACTACACCTGTTGTATTCAGCATTTCACTGTGAGGTCTACTACACCTGTTGTATTCAGCATTTCACTGTAAGGTCTACTACACCTGTTGTATTCAGCATTTCACTGTGAGGTCTACTACACCTGTTGTATTCAGCATTTCACTGTGAGGTCTACTACACCTGTTGTATTCAGCATTTCACTGTAAGGTCTACTACACCTGTTGTATTCAGCATTTCACTGTGAGGTCTACTACACCTGTTGTATTCAGCATTTCACTGTAAGGTCTACTACACCTGTTGTATTCAGCATTTCACTGTAAGGTCTACTACACCTGTTGTATTCAGCATTTCACTGTGAGGTCTACTACACCTGTTGTATTCAGCATTTCACTGTAAGGTCTACTACACCTGTTGTATTCAGCATTTCACTGTGAGGTCTACTACACCTGTTGTATTCAGCATTTCACTGTAAGGTCTACTACACCTGTTGTATTCAGCATTTCACTGTGAGGTCTACTACACCTGTTGTATTCAGCATTTCACTGTGAGGTCTACTACACCTGTTGTATTCAGCATTTCACTGTAAGGTCTACTACACCTGTTGTATTCAGCATTTCACTGTAAGGTCTACTACACCTGTAGTATTCAGCATTTCACTGTAAGGTCTACTACACCTGTTGTATTCAGCATTTCACTGTGAGGTCTACTACACCTGTTGTATTCAGCATTTCACTGTAAGGTCTACTACACCTGTTGTATTCAGCATTTCACTGTAAGGTCTACTACACCTGTTGTATTCAGCATTTCACTGTGAGGTCTACTACACCTGTTGTATTCAGCATTTCACTGTAAGGTCTACTACACCTGTTGTATTCAGCATTTCACTGTAAGGTCTACTACACCTGTTGTATTCAGCATTTCACTGTAAGGTCTACTACACCTGTTGTATTCAGCATTTCACTGTAAGGTCTACTACACCTGTTGTATTCAGCATTTCACTCTGTCAGGTCTACTACACCTGTTGTATTCAGCATTTCACTGTAAGGTCTACTACACCTGTTGTATTCAGCATTTCACTGTAAGGTCTACTACACCTGTTGTATTCAGCATTTCACTGTAAGGTCTACTACACCTGTTGTATTCAGCATTTCACTGTGAGGTCTACTACACCTGTTGTATTCAGCATTTCACCGTAAGGTCTACTACACCTGTTGTATTCAGCATTTCACTGTAAGGTCTACTACACCTGTTGTATTCAGCATTTCCCTGTAAGGTCTACTACACCCGTTGTATTCAGCATTTCACTGTAAGGTCTACTACACCTGTTGTATTCAGCATTTCACTGTAAGGTCTACTACACCTGTTGTATTCAGCATTTCACTGTAAGGTCTACTACACCTGTTGTATTCAGCATTTCACTGTGAGGTCTACTACACCTGTTGTATTCAGCATTTCACTGTAAGGTCTACTACACCTGTTGTATTCAGCATTTCACTGTGAGGTCTACTACACCTGTTGTATTCAGCATTTCAATGTAAGGTCTACTACACCTGTTGTATTCAGCATTTCACCGTAAGGTCTACTACACCTGTTGTATTCAGCATTTCACTGTAAGGTCTACTACACCTGTTGTATTCAGCATTTCCCTGTAAGGTCTACTACACCCGTTGTATTCAGCATTTCACTGTAAGGTCTACTACACCTGTTGTATTCAGCATTTCACTGTAAGGTCTACTACACCTGTTGTATTCAGCATTTCAATGTAAGGTCTACTACACCTGTTGTATTCAGCATTTCACTGTAAGGTCTACTACACCTGTTGTATTCAGCATTTCACTGTAAGGTCTACTACACCTGTTGTATTCAGCATTTCACTGTAAGGTCTACTACACCTGTTGTATTCAGCATTTCACTGTAAGGTCTACTACACCTGTTGTATTCAGCATTTCACTGTAAGGTCTACTACACCTGTTGTATTCAGCATTTCACTGTAAGGTCTACTACACCTGTTGTATTCAGCATTTCACTGTAAGGTCTACTACACCTGTTGTATTCAGCATTTCACTGTAAGGTCTACTACACCTGTTGTATTCAGCATTTCACTGTAAGGTCTACTACACCTGTTGTATTCAGCATTTCACTGTAAGGTCTACTACACCTGTTGTATTCAGCATTTCACTGTAAGGTCTACTACACCCGTTGTATTCAGCATTTCACTGTAAGGTCTACTACACCTGTTGTATTCAGCATTTCACTCTGTCAGGTCTACTACACCTGTTGTATTCAGCATTTCACTGTAAGGTCTACTACACCTGTTGTATTCAGCATTTCACTGTAAGGTCTACTACACCTGTTGTATTCAGCATTTCACTGTGAGGTCTACTACACCTGTTGTATTCTTCACATGTGACAAATAAATAAATATAAAATAAAATAATTTTATTTGACATACCCGTAGATTTGTGTTTGCAAAATAATTTACAGTGTATAGTACAGAACGATATATTTTATATGATTTTTATGCTTTCGGAAGTCATGTACGTTTACCAAGAAGATACTGAAAACAAGATATTACAGAGTTGAAGAAACCCAGTAACCTTTATGATGTTGATGAGAACGTTGGGATGCTTCCTCCTTCCAGGAACCACTCAGTATTCTCATTCGCCCTTTGACGTTATACTTTCCTGTGCTTTCCATGTATTAGTTGGGAGTCTGAGTCCTTACTTCATAGCCACACACACACACACACACACACTCCGCTCCTCTGTCTTCAATCAGCTGACGGGTTCTGCTTATCTTTGTCTCCTCTGTTCCCTTTATATGTCTCTACCTTCACTGCTCCTTTCATCTTCTCTATTAAAGCACAGGAGAGATGGAGAGATGGAGAGATCACACCTCTTCTCTCAGTGTTGTTCCATCTTTCATTTAACAGCAGACTGTCTTGCCTCTTTGTATCTTTACACTCATATCTCTCTATATATATATATCTATCTCTCTATATATCTGTCTATATATATATATATATATATATATATATATATATATATATCTCTCTCTCTCTATCTATCTGTCTCTCTCTCTCTCTCTATCTCTCTCTGTCTCTCTCTCTCTCTCTCTGTCTCTCTCGCTCTGTGCCGTGACCTAATTTCCCGAGAACCATTGATTATTGTGTACATTGCCAACACTTGTAGTCATCACACTGATTAATTGTAATAGCTTGATTATTGGATGGTTTATGAGGATTAGAAATGATTTTAACTAGGGGTTTTTCATTGCAATTTTGGTCATCTGCCAAATCTAATTGAATTGAAATCAAACACTGTTGAGTTGAACAATACATTTTATAGCAATCGTCACATATTTTGTATGCTCTTGTGGCTCCATTGATACTTGGTTTTCATTTTTGTGGCATCCCGATTAGAAACAGAGTAAGAG
>NW_024605628.1:0-5091 GCF_018296145.1 Oncorhynchus tshawytscha | reverse complement strand
TTGGCTCATCGCGCTCTATCAACTCCTTGTGACGGGCCGGGCGCCTGCAGGCTGGTGTACAGTGGTTCCTCTGACACATTGGTGTGGTTTGCTTCTGGGTTAAGCGGGCGGGTGTTAAGAAGTGCGATTAGGCGGGTCATGTTTCAGAGGACGCATGGCTCGACCTTCGCCTCCCAAGCCGGTTGGGGAGTTGGAGCGATGGGAAGTTGGAGCGATGAGACAAGATTGAAATGGGAGAGAAAAAGTGGGTAAAAAATTAAATAATAAAAATGCTTGGCTATTTCTATGAATGTGTTTGCTATATTGTTTCACTTCTTGTTACAAAAGTAATAAGCTACTAGCAAACATTGTGACAACCAACCCCATACTGTGTGACATCCAACCCCGCGATGGGGCTGGTTGTAACAAGTGGGAAGAGTGTGTTTGATGGCGTATCAAATCGATTGACATTTTATTTGTTACGCTTCGTAAACAACAGGTGTAGACTAACTAATGGATCCATTTCCAACCATGTAGAATTAAAGATAATTAGGTAATTGAGGTAGCTATGTAGTGTAGGTAGGGGTAAAGTGATTAGGCAACAGGATAAATAGACAGTAGCAGCAGCGTATGTGTGAAAGTGTCTGTGTGTGTTAAGGATTAACATGAGAAACCGGGATCCGGAACACTCTTCACATTTCCCCCAAAAAATATAATGACATTTTCCTGCAACATGAGCAGCATCAGATTAGCAAAAAATAAATTAGCACATTATCCTAGCAGGTTGTTGCATGGAAACCTTTAACCTAGCACATTTACTTCAATACTGCAGTATTTCCCGGGACTCTCAGGATAATTATGAATTATTCCAGGTATTGAACATTGGACATTGAACATTGAACATTGAACATTGTATGTAGTGTGTGTGTATGTGTGTCGGGTGTCAGTGTAAGTATGTGTGAATGTGTGGGTAGAGCCCAGTTTGTCTGGGTAGCCATTTGATTAGCTATTTAGCAGTCTTGTTTAGAAGTATTATGGCTTGGGGGTAGAAGCTGTTCAGGGTCCTGTTGGTTCCAGACTTGGTGCATTGGTACCATTTCCTGTGCGGTAGCAGAGTGAACAGTCTATGGCTTGGGTGGCTGGAGTCTTTGAAAAAATGTTAGGCCTTTCTCTGACACCGCCTGGTATAGAGGTCCTCGATGGCAGGGAGCTCGGCCCCAGTGATGTACTGAGCCGTGAACACTACTTTCTGTAGCGCCTTGGAGTCAGATGCCAAGCAGTTGCCATACCAAACGGTTATGCAGCCAGTCAATATGCTCTCAATAGTGCAGCTGTAAAACTTTTTGAGGATCTAAGGTACCATAACAAATATTTTCAGCCTCCTGAGGGCTAAGAGGCATTGTCGTGCCCTATTCACTACTGTGTTGGTGTGTTTCGACCATGATAGATCCTTAGGAAGCGCGCACCCCTGATGGGCCCTGTGTTGTTGCCTACCCTCACCACCTGGGGGCGGCCTGTCAAATCAAATCAAATCAAATTTATTTATATAGCCCTTCGTACATCAGCTGATATCTCAAAGTGCTGTACAGAAACCCAGCCTAAAACCCCAAACAGCAAGCAATGCAGGTGTAGAAGCACGGTGGCTAAGAAAAACTCCCTAGAAAGGCCAAAACCTAGGAAGAAACATAGAGAGGAACCAGGCTATGTGGGGTGGCCAGTCCTCTTCTGGCTGTGCCGGGTGGAGATTATAACAGAACATGGCCAAGATGTTCAAATGTTCATAAATGACCAGCATGGTCCAATAATAATAAGGCAGAACAGTTGAAACTGGAGCAGCAGCATGGCCAGGTGGACTGGGGACAGCAAGGAGTCATCATGTCAGGTAGTCCTGAGGCATGGTCCTAGGGCTCAGGTCCTCCGAGAGAGAGAAAGAAAGAGAGAAAGAGAGAATTAGAGAGAGCACACTTAAATTCACACAGGACACCGAATAGGACAGGAGAAGTACTCCAGATATAACAAACTGACCCTAGCCCCCCGACACATAAACTACTGCAGCATAAATACTGGAGGCTGAGACAGGAGTGGTCAGGAGACACTGTGGCCACATCCAAGGACACCCCCGGACAGGGCCAAACAGGAAGGATATAACCCCACCCACTTTGCCAAAGCACAGCCCCCACACCACTAGAGGGATATCTTCAACCACCAACTTATCATCCTGAGACAAGGCCGAGGATAGCCCACAAAGATCTCCGCCACGGCACAACCCAAGGGGGGCGCCAACCCAGACAAGAAGATCACATCAGTGACTCAACCCACTCAAGTGACGCACCCCTCCCAGGGACGGTATGAAAGAGCCCCAGTAAGCCAGTGACTCAGCCCCTGTAATAGGGTTAGAGGCAGAGAATCCCAGTGGAAAGAGGGAAACCGGCCAGGCAGAGACAGCAAGGGCGGTTCGTTGCTCCAGAGCCTTTCCGTTCACCTTCCCACTCCTGGGCCAGACTACACTCAATCATATGACCCACTGAAGAGATGAGTCTTCAGTAAAGACTTAAAGGTTGAGACCGAGTTTGCGTCTCTTACATGGGTAGGCAGACCATTCCATAAAAATGGAGCTCTATAGGAGAAAGCCCTGCCTCCAGCTGTTTGCGTAGAAATTCTAGGGACAATTAGGAGGCCTGCGTCTTGTGACCGTAGCGTACGTGTATGTATGTACGGCAGGACCAAATCAGAGAGATAGGTAGGAGCAGGCCCATGTAATGCTTTGTAGGTTAGCAGTAAAACCTTGAAATCAGCCCTTGCCTTGACAGGAAGCCAGTGTAGGCAGGCTAGCACTGGAGTAATATGATCCAATTTTTTGGTTCTAGTCAGGATTCTAGCAGCTGTATTTAGCACTCACTGAAGTTTATTTAATGCTTTATCCGGGTAGCCGGAAAGTAGAGCATTGCAGTAGTCTAACCTAGAAGTGACAAAAGCATGGATTAATTTTTCTGCATCATTTTTGGACAGAAAGTTTCTGTCAGGAAGTTCAAGATCCAGTTGCAGAGAGAGGTGTTGGGCTAAAAAACCTATCTAAACAACATTAACTGACATGGACTAGTTGATCTGACGAGGAAAACTGATGATGCACAGCCCAAAGTTTCACCTTTCAAAAGTAAGTTGACAGCCGGACTGAGTTCCCAAAAAAATACGTATGTGAACACACTTTCCAGTTGGTTAGTGCATTTTCTGAGTATGCGTCCTGGTAAACTGTCCGGCCCTGCGACCTTGTGAATATTAACCTGTTCAAAGGTCTTACAGTGACTCCGTGTTGGAATAAGATGAGGCTAAAAAGGGTCCCCATTTCAACCCGACCTTGGTGTTTCTCCTAATATTGAAAAGTCTTGTAAAATATGCTGGTGCTGAGAAATACACACGAGAGTAAAAAGTGTGACAACCAACCCCAGTCTCCCCTATATGATATTGTATATGATACAGACCTATATATATATCCCAGAGTGTAGTAGTATATGGCAACATTGTCCAAATAACATAGGCCTGATTAGAGTATGAAAAGTGACCAAGCTGTTCAACTTTTCTGTGTTTTATTTGATGATTTTAAATCAATTGTATCCACGTCTGGTTGAATTGTGTTTTTAAATGGTCAAATAAATCGAATTAAAATATATGCTGTACCTGGATCAGTTTTCCCAGAGTGGTGTCTCTACAGCGGATACTGTACTTCCAGTTCTTTCTGCTCTTCTTCACCCCAAACTCCTCAAAGCCACTTGGGGTGAACCAGCGACCCTGGACCACAATGCACCTCTCCCCTGAAACAAACCAATGAGGAAGTCAGACATCATACACACCACCACAAATTAAATACAATGCAAAGTCAAATAGACCGTAGTACACAGGTGCCTGACTGTAATAGGAAACCTGGGTCTCCTGCATCACAATACTGTGTTAACACACTAAAGACTATACATTAGATCTGGGCCCGTATCCAGAAAGGGTCTCAGAGTAGAACATTTATTGTAAGTGCTGATGGGTAAACATAAAAGCTATGCATTTAGTAATAAAAGTCACACCATGTCGGCAGATACTTTTTACACCTCATAAACTGTCCTAACCAGTTAAGGGTTATCAGCAGGTGTCTTGGTAATGGAAAATGCAGCAAGTCTGTGGTTCCTGCCCCACATGCAATTACTTTGGAGTTGTTAAAATAATGTTTTAATATTTCTATATGATCAGTCCATAAATAATATAGACCTACTGTGCATGTAACAGTATGTCTTGAGCTTTTGACAAGGATTTCACGAGGCCTAATCTACAAGTAAATATATATACTTATAAACACTAGGCTAATAAATAAACCCGTTTTTCTGTTATTTCAAGTTATCCATTTGGAGAGCAACATCACTTTGTTACAAAAGAATATGTCTAAATTGGGCATGCCTATAAATTTGGCAATTGAAGGCATCTAGAGCTTATGTTGACTTGTGTTTGATGGATATGATAGACCGTTCAAACGTTGTATGCAACATTATCGGCAAGTGACTTGATGTCTCCTGTGGCAAAGCAATTCAGAGTTGTTAAATGGGAGTGACGAGTGTGTTGATATAAAGGTAATCTTGTGAAAATAATTAACTTTTAGAAACCATCAGAAGAATAAAAAACAGGTTATATTTGCCAACATATTAGAGTAGGAAAAGTGATCGTGCCAGGCGAAAATTATATCAAACTTTTTACTTTTGCAACATTTGGCTACAGTCAGATTCGGCGTGGTTGTCTGAAGCGCGCTACCTATAGAGTTCACAACTGGCAATGTCTCATCAACGATTGGTTATTCGACCTCATTTGCAACATTGTCAATGAGCATCATCACTATATTTCCTTTGCTCAAAATGTTGCGATTCCCCGCTGAGATAAACTTGATTTTAATCCTGGCTCAGAATTTGTCTGGGCAGTATTTTATGATATCCTAAAACCTATTGTGAGTTGTCTTTTGTTGTTTTTTTTGTGTTTTTTTTTTAACAGGATCCCTAGGACCTTTTCTGAGATGCTTTGTGGATATGGGCTCTGGTCTCTGGGTTGGATAAATTTAACCACTCTCATATTCATCAAATGCGC
>NW_024605627.1:0-5090 GCF_018296145.1 Oncorhynchus tshawytscha | reverse complement strand
AGCTGGAGCAGTTTTGACATTGCTTAAAGAATTGCTACAAAAGGTGTCTCTACAAAGTATTGACTATGGGGGGGGTGAATAGTTGTGCACCCTCAAGTTCTGATGTTTTCTGTCCTATTTCTTGTTTGTTTCACAATGAAAAATATTTTGCATCTTCAAAGTGGTAGTCAGGTTGTGTAAATCAACATGATACAAACCCCCCAAAAATATATTTTAATTCCAGGTTGTAAGGCAACAAAATAGGAAAAATGCCAAGGGGGGTGAAAACTTTCGCAAGCCACTGTAACACTAATCCTTGTGTTTCGATGTGTAGCATATGTAAAACTTTCATAACCTATTGTTTTATTGGTTTTTACTTTCCTAAAACAATAGCTGTCCATCTCACCGTTCAGCTGTCAGAAATGTGAGTACTAAATGTATCAGGGCATTGGCCTATAGACTTAGGTATCCAATGTATTCTATTAACATTTAAGAAATATTTAAAAATGTCAACAGAATGAAAGAAAACATGTTTAAAGAACTGGTTTAGATTAGTAGATAAGCTACAATAATAATAATTGTATAAAATAATAATAATGATTTTAAAATATATATAAATATGAAAAATGTACACAAAAAAGTCATCCTACTTGAATAGTGAGTGGCAAAGTAGCCTGCATGGCCATTTGTGTGGTATAAAAGAAGTATTCTGCTGATGTCTTCTATCATGTAAATGATGTAGAATTATAAGAAGTAAATGTTTGGAAATCTCAAAAACATCTCTGCTCAACTGTATGCCATGACACAAATGTGATTATAGATACATGTAATGCTTTATTATAAAAGGGATTGTTTTTCCCCACCCACCAGCACCCCCAAGTCAAAACATCTTCCCTCGGCTATGAATACCAGTAACTTGAGAATTCAGAGGCAACCCTCCATAAATAAGGACTCTACTCTCCTCAATAAGTTCTGCCAAATTTCATTAGTTCAATAGTAAACCAGGATAAGACATTGATTAAATATATTTACTTCTTAGATTTCCACCATTGTGTCTGCCCAGAAAATGTAGACCGGTAAAGGAATAAATAAATAAAATCCATTGTCTCATTAGCCATGAAAGTATCTCCTAGCCTGTCTCTATCTAATAAAAAGGAGCTATAAGTGAACACAAATACATCTTCCATTGTAGGGGCATGAAACATTTGTGTCCAAGGAAGAGCCAGAAGTATACAGAATGGTGTCGTCTGCGTAGAGGTGGATCAGGGAATCGCCCGCAGCAAGAGCAACATCATTGATGTATACAGAAAAAAGAGTCGGCCCGAGAATTGAACCCTCTGGTACCCCCATAGAGACTGCCAGAGGTCCGGACAACATGCCCTCCGATTTGACACACTGAACTCTGTCTGCAAAGTAGTTGGTGAACCAGGCGAGGCAGTCCTGAGAAAAACCAAGGCTATTGAGTCTGCCGATAAGAATACGGTGATTGACAGAGTCGAAAGCCTTGGCCAGGTCGATGAAGACGGCTGCACAGTGCTGTCTTCTATCGATGGCGGTTATGATATTGTTTAGTACCTTGAACGTGGCTGAGGTGCACCCGTGACCGGCTCGGAAACCGGATTGCACAGCGGAGAAGGTACGATGGAATTTGAAATGGTCAGTGATCTGTTTATTAACTTGGCTTTCTAAGTTTTTAGATAGGCAGGGCAGGATGGATATAGGTCTGTAACAGTTTGGGTCTAGGGGGATGAGGGGGATGACCGCGGCACCTTTCCAATCTTTCGGGATCTTGGACGATACGAAAGAGAGGTTGAACAGGCTGGCAATAGGGATTAAAACAATGGCGGCGGACAGTTTTAGAAAGAGCGGGTCCAGATTGTCTAGCCCAGCTGATTTGGAGGGTCCAGGTTTTGCAGCTCTTACAGAACATCTGCTGTCTGGATTTGGTTGAAGGAGAAGCTGGGGAGGCTTGGGAGAGTAGCTGCGGGGGAGGCGGAGCTGTTGGCCGGGGTTGGAGTAGCTAGGAGGAAGGCATGGCCAGCCATTGAGAAATGCTTATTGAAATGTTTGATTATCATGGATTTATCAGTGGTGACCGTGTTACCTAGCCTCAGTGGAGTGGGCAGCTGGGAGGAGGTGCTCTTGTTCTCCATGGACTTTACAGTGTCCCAAAACTTTTTGGAGTTGTAGCTATAGGATGCGAATTCCTGCTTGAAAAAGCTAGCCTTTGCTTTCCTGCCTGACCGGCTGTGTGTTTTGGTCCCTGACTTCCCTGAACAGTTGAATATCGTGGGGACTATTTGATGCTATTGCAGTCCTCCACAGGATTTTTTGAGTGAGTGAGGTCTGGAGTGAACAAAGGGCTATATCTGTTTTGTAGTTCTGCATTTTTTGAACGGGGCATGCTTATCTAAGATGGTGAGGAAATTACTTTTAAAGAATGATCAGGCATCCTCGACTGACGGGATGAGGTCAATATGCTTCTAGGATACCCGGGCCAGGTCGATTAGAAAGGCCTGCTCGCAGAAGTGTTTTAGGGAGCGTTTGATAGTGATGAGAGGTGGTCGTTTGACCGCGGACCCATAGCGGATACAGGTAATGAGGCAGTGATCACTGAGATCCTGATTGAAAACAGTGGAGGTGTATTTGGAGGGCAAGTTGGTCAGGATAATTCCTATGAGGGTGCCCATGTTTACAGATTTAGGGTTGTACCTGGTGGGTTCCTTGATGATTTGTGTGAGATTGAGGGCATCTAGCTTAGATTGTAGGACTGCCGGGGTGTTAAGCATATCCCAGTTTAGGTCACCTAACAGAACGAACTCTGAAGCTAGATGGGGGGCGATCAATTCATAAATGGTGTCCAGAGCTGGGTGCGGAGGGGGGTCGATAGCAGGCGGCAACAGTGAGAGACTTTTTTCTGGAGAGGTTCATTTTTAAAATTAGAAATTCAAACTGTTTGGGTATAGACCTGGAAAGTATGGCAGAACTTTGCAGGCAATCTCTGCAGTAGATTGCAACTCCTCCCTTTTTGGCAGTTCTATCTTTATGGAAAATGTTGTAGCTGGGTATGGAAATCTCAGAATTATTGGTGGCCTTCCTAAGCCAGGATTCAGACACGGCAAGGACATCAGGGTTGGCAGAGTGTGCTAAAGCATGAGTAAAACAAACTTAGGGAGGAGGCTTCTGATGATGACATGCATGAAACCAAGGTTTTTTGATCACAGAAGTCAAAAAATGAGGGTGCCTGGGGACACGCAAGGCCTGGGTTTACCTCCACATCACCCGAGGAACAGAGGAGGAGTAGGATGAGGGTACGGCTAAAGGCATTCAAAACTGGTCGCCTAGAGCGTTGGGGACAAAGAATAAAAGGAGCAGATTTCTGGGCGTGGTAGAATAGATTCAGGCCTGGGCTTACCTCTGCTGCATATGGTGGGGTGCGGGTACAGCGGAGGTAAGCCCAGGCACTGAGTGATGATAAGAGAGGTTGTATCTCTGGATAAGCTGGTTATAATGGGTGAGGTCACCGCATGTGTGGGAGGTGGGACAAAGGAGATATCAGAGGTATAATGAGTGGAACTAGGGGCTCCATTGTACACTAAAACAATGATAACTAAGCTAAACAACAGTATACAAGGCATATTGACATATGAGAGAGACATACAGCAAGGCATAAAGTAATCACAGGTGTTGATTTGGAGAGCTAACTAAGACAACAACAGCTAATCAGCTAAAACAACAACAGGTAAAATGGCGATGACTGGGCAGTGAGGGTCGGTTAACTACACACAGGGCCTGAGTTCGCGGCTTGCGCCAACAGATAAACAAAAAAATAAAAATAAACAGAATGGAGTACCATCATTGGACAGTCCATCAGGCGTCAGCAATGTAGAAAGTGATCATAGGGTCCAGGGGGCAGCAATAGATGGAACAGGGAAGCCGAGGGGTAGTCATTACTATGCTAGCACGCGTGCGACACGGCGTTAAAGTTTGCTAGTAGAAGGTTCTGCTCTGACGTCCGCCGGTTGAAGGCACAGCGGATGGAGTATTCATCGGCAGACCTGTCGTGGTGGTGCGCCGTGTTGACTAAGGATCCAAGCCAGATGGCGAAAGAGGTATTATAGTTGTAGTAATTGAGTTTTCTATCCGGGAGATGCGCCTGGCTCACCGGTGCTAGCTTCGGTAGCAGCGGTGATCCGGTGCCAAGGTCCAGAGCTTACGGCAAGGATCCGGTGGAGTATTGGGCTCTAGCCGTGTTTGGGTGGAGTCCGGGTGAACAACTGAGTGGGCCGGGAGGTGGGCCTCAGGGATAGTTTCAGTACGGGGTAACTCGGTGGGTGCTAGCTAGCTGTGAAGATCAGGCGAATGGTCACAGGGATTTCGGCAGGAATCCGGCGTTGTAGTGGAGAGACAGTCCGTTACTGGTAGGCTGGCGAGTATTATCCAAGCTAAAAAAATGGGCTGGTACCTGTGCAGAAGGTAAAGGCCGCTAGCAGTGGCTAACAATGACTAAATAGCTTGTAGCTAATTAGCTGGTTAGCTTCTGATGGCTAGGTGGTTCTTGCTATAAGATTTCAAATTAAAAATAATAGCGGTTCCGTATCACATTGGGTGAGGCAGGTTACCGGAAGGTATGATTGAACTAAAATGGAGAAGTATAAAATATACACAAAAATAGACTAAAAAATACAAAAGTACACGAGAGGACGAACAAAACACGTCTGCACTGCTACGCCGTTTTCTAAAACATAATACAGTATTGAATAATGCAACCAAACCATATTAAACTCTTGAGTAATGCAACAATTCACAAGCACGTGCAGACAAAGGGTTTATTTTTCTCGTCCGGGAAACATTCAGTTAGCTGACAATACACAGCTGACTCCTGATAGCTAACTAACAATTGTCTATTGTGTTATTGACTGTACGCCTGTTTATTAACTCTGTGTTGTTGTTTGTGTCGCTTTATCATGGCCAGGTCGCAGTTGTAAATGAGAACTTGTTCTCAACTAGCCTACCTGGATAAATAAAGGTGAACTAAATAAAACAACATGCTTCATTATCAAGTAGCATTAGTATATCAATAATGAACGTTTACCCCTTTCCCATACGAA
>NW_024605626.1:0-5089 GCF_018296145.1 Oncorhynchus tshawytscha | reverse complement strand
AGACTGAACTACAGCAGACTGAACTACAGCAGACTGATCTACAGCAGACTGATCTACAGCAGACTGAATTACAGCATCCCCACCCCTCCTAGACGAGTGACCTGTTAGACTTAACTCCTTACATTTATCAAGTTGTTGTAGTTCCTTCATTGGTGTCATGTGAGCGAGCAGTGGACAAAAGGACTGAAAATGTACACCGTTGGAACAGCAACTGTTGTTACAAAGTAAAATCGCAATAGTTCAACGTTGAACACAACAAACCACATATACATCATGCTTCTCTCAAACTGCTGAAGACAACTGACTGGTTGAAACTGGACTTGTGTTCCCGGGGGGAAAAAAGGCTTTAAATTGCTCTTTTGTAAGTTTTTGTTTTAAGAGATCTGGTCAGTAATCATATTGAGAATGGGTATTTATAAATCAACACAAAAACAACAATTTATAACGAACAAGCGTGAAAAAAACTTTTACTTTTAAAAATATTTTCCCAACTTTAAATAAAATGGGGATAAACCCATATTATAAATATATGGTTTGTAGCACAACTGTATTTAAAATAGGGCCAAAATCACACAGCACATGAGTTAAAGTAGGACCACAGAGAAAGACTGGAACTAAAACAAACCAGTGTGAACAACATCTGTCTGTTTAACATAGGGCTCTGGTCTAAAGTAGTGCACTATATAGGGAATAGGGCTCTGGTCTAAAGTAGTGCACTATATAGGGAATAGGGCTCTGGTCTATAGTAGTGTACTATATAGGGAATAGGGCTCTGGTCTAAAGTAGTGCACTATATAGGGAATAGGGCCCTGGTCTAAAGTAGTGTACTATATAGGGAATAGGGCTCTGGTCTAAAGTAGTGTACTATATAGGGAATAGGGCTCTGGTCTAAAGTAGTGCACTATATAGGGAATAGGGCCCTGGTCTAAAGTAGTGTACTATATAGGGAATAGGGCTCTGGTCTAAAGTAGTGCACTATATAGGGAATAGGGCTCTGGTCTAAAGTAGTGCACTATATAGGGAATAGGGCTCTGGTCTATAGTAGTGCACTATATAGGGAATAGGGCTCTGGTCTATAGTCGTGCACTATATAGGGAATAGGGCTCTGGTCTAAAGTAGTGTACTATATAGGGAATAGGGCTCTGGTCTAAAGTAGTGCACTATATAGGGAATAGGGCTCTGGTCTATAGTAGTGCACTATATAGGGAATAGGGCTCTGGTCTAAAGTAGTGTACTATATAGGGAATAGGGCTCTGGTCTAAAGTAGTGCACTATATAGGGAATAGGGCTCTGGTCTATAGTAGTGCACTATATAGGGAATAGGGCTCTGGTCTATAGTCGTGCACTATATAGGGAATAGGGCTCTGGTCTAAAGTAGTGCACTATATAGGTGAATAGGGCCCTGGTCTAAAGTAGTGCACTATATAGGGAATAGGGCTCTGGTCTATAGTAGTGCACTATATAGGGAATAGGGCTCTGGTCTATAGTAGTGCACTATATAGGGAATAGGGCTCTGGTCTATAGTAGTGCACTATATAGGAATAGGGCTCTGGTCTATAGTAGTGCACTATATAGGGAATAGGGCTCTGGTCTAAAGTAGTGCACTATATAGGGAATAGGGCTCTGGTCTATAGTAGTGCACTATATAGGGAATAGGGCTCTGGTCTAAAGTAGTGTACTATATAGGGAATAGGGCCCTGGTCTAAAGTAGTGCACTATATAGGGAATAGGGCTCTGGTCTATAGTAGTGCACTATATAGGGAATAGGGCTCTGGTCTAAAGTAGTGCACTATATAGGGAATAGGGCTCTGGTCTAAAGTAGTGCACTATATAGGGAATAGGGCTCTGGTCTAAAGTAGTGCACTATATAGGGAATAGGGCTCTGGTCTATAGTAGTGCACTATATAGGAATAGGGCTCAGGTCTATAGTAGTGCACTATATAGGGAATAGGGCTCTGGTCTAAAGTAGTGCACTATATAGGGAATAGGGTTCTGGTCTAAAGTAGTGTACTATATAGGGAATAGGGCTCTGGTCTAAAGTAGTGCACTATATAGGAATAGGGCTCTGGTCTAAAGTAGTGCACTATATAGGGAATAGGGCTCTGGTCTAAAGTAGTGCACTATATAGGGAATAGGGCTCTGGTCTAAAGTAGTGCACTATATAGGGAATAGGGCTCTGGTCTAAAGTAGTGCACTATATAGGAATAGGGCTCTGGTCTAAAGTAGTGCACTATATAGGGAATAGGGCTTTGGTCTATAGTAGTGCACTATATAGGAATAGGGCTCTGGTCTATAGTAGTGCACTATATAGGGAATAGGGCTCTGGTCTATAGTAGTGCACTATATAGGGAATAGGGCTCTGGTCTATAGTAGTGCACTATATAGGAATAGGGCTCTGGTCTAAAGTAGTGCACTATATAGGGAATAGGGCCCTGGTCTATAGTAGTGCACTATATAGGAATAGGGCCCTGGTCTATAGTAGTGCACTATATAGGAATAGGGCTCTGGTCTAAAGTAGTGCACTATATAGGGAATAGGGCTCTGGTCTAAAGTAGTGCACTATATAGGGAATAGGGCCCTGGTCTATAGTAGTGCACTATATAGGGAATAGGGCTCTGGTCTAAAGTAGTGCACTATATAGGGAATAGGGTGCCATAGGGCTCTTGTCTAAAGTAGTGCACTATATAGGGAATAGGGTGCCATAGGGCTCTGGTCTAAAGTAGTGCACTATATAGGGAATAGGGTGCCATAGGGCTCTGGTCTAAAGTAGTGCACTATATAGGGAATAGGGTGCTATTTAGGAAGCATATAATTGTTTATAGAGAGATTTTGACATGGTCCGAGGCTGGAATGCAATTGATGTACTTGCTGCTAGGATAGGCTAGGTCTATGTGATGTACTTACTGCTAGGATAGGCTAGGTCTATGTGATGTAATGGCTGCTAGGATAGGCTAGGTCTATGTGATGTAATGGCTGCTAGGATAGGCTAGGTCTATGTGATGTAATGGCTGCTAGGATAGGCTAGGTCTATGTGATGTAATGGCTGCTAGGATAGGCTAGGTCTATGTGATGTAATGGCTGCTAGGATAGGCTAGGTCTATGTGATGTAATGGCTGCTAGGATAGGCTAGGTCTATGTGATGTAATGGCTGCTAGGATAGGCTAGGTCTATGTGATGTAATGGCTGCTAGGATAGGCTAGGTCTATGTGATGTACTTACTGCTAGGATAGGCTAGGTCTATGTGATGTAATGGCTGCTAGGATAGGCTAGGTCTATGTGATGTACTTACTGCTAAGATAGGCTAGGTCTATGTGATGTAATGGCTGCTAGGATAGGCTAGGTCTATGTGATGTAATGGCTGCTAGGATAGGCTAGGTCTATGTGATGTAATGGCTGCTAGGATAGGCTAGGTCTATGTGATGTAATGGCTGCTAGGATAGGCTAGGTCTATGTTGCAATACCATTGTTGTCTTCACTCTTATTTTGCTCTCCAAAAAGTAAACCTCTTACTCTCTTACACTCCCCGCACTATTCTGTTCTCACACGGTCTCAACTTTAGTGCGTTCCATGCCAAACCCCCATACACACTAGCCTATACATCAGTAGAAAACCCCATACACACTAGCCTATACATCAGTAGAAAACCCCCATACACACTAGCCTATACATCAGTAGAAAACCCCATACACACTAGCCTATAAATCAGTAGAAAACCCCATACACACTAGCCTATACATCAGTAGAAAACCCCATACACACTAGCCTATACATCAGTAGAAAACCCCATACACACTAGCCTATACATCAGTAGAAAACCCCATACACACTAGCCTATACATCAGTAGAAAACCCCATACACACTAGCCTATACATCAGTAGAAAACTCCCATACACACTAGCCTATACATCAGTAGAAAACCCCATACACACTAGCCTATACATCAGTAGAAAACCCCATACACACTAGCCTATACATCAGTAGAAAACCCCATACACTCTAGCCTATACATCAGTAGAAAACCCCATACACACTAGCCTATACATCAGTAGAAAACCCCATACACTCTAGCCTATACATCAGTAGAAAACCCCATACACTGTAGATAAGTAGCTCTCACAACCCATCTCCATTTAAAAAAATTTTTTTAACCTTTATTTAACTAGGCAAGTCAGTTAAGAACAAATTCTTATTTTCATTTACAGCCTATGAACAGTAGGTTAACTGCCTGTTCAGGGGCAGAATGACAGATTTGTACCTTGTCAGCTCGGGGATTTGAACTTGCAACCTTCCGGTTACTAGTCCAACACTTTAACCACTAGGCTACCCTGCTGCCATCCATGCAATCCGGCTTGACGTCAGACCAGCCCTAACATGGAATATGGATGCCCTTCTTCAAACAATACCAGCCAGCCGTATTCTGTTGCTCGATTATTTACAACTTCATGTAAAACAATGAGTGAAACCAGCGCTAGGGTTTCAGAGGGAGGGAGGGAGAGATGGTACCTCTTGAAGCTAGGGGGCACTATTTTTATTTTTGGAAAAATAACATTCCCAAAGTAAACTGCCTATTTCTCAGGACCAGATGCTAGAATATACATATAATTGACAGCTTAGGATAGAAAACACTCTAAAGTTTCCAAAACTGTAAAACTATTGTCTGTGAGTATAACAGAACTGATATTGCAGGTGAAAGCCTTAGAAAAATCCAATCAGGAAGTGACTCTTATTTTGAAACCCTTGTCTTTCTATGCATCCCTATTGCCCATTGAAAGGGATATCAACCAGATTCCTTTTTCTGTGGCTTCCCTAAGGTGTCTACAGCCTTTAGATGTAGTTTCAGGCCTTTATTTTGAAGAATGAGCGTAAACGTCCACATTGCGTAAGTGGTCAGTTATTGGCTCTCAGTGTGATTTTTGCGCTAAACAGAGAGGTAGCCATTTTTCCTCCCGGTCCCAGTGAAAAGCCAACTGTCCCGGTTGATAGATTATCGAGTAGATATTTGAAAAACACCTTGAGGATTGATTATAAAAAACATTTGCCATGTTTCTGTCGATATTATGGATATAATTTGGAATTTTTGTCTGCGTT
>NW_024605625.1:0-5077 GCF_018296145.1 Oncorhynchus tshawytscha | reverse complement strand
TTGACTCAGTACTGGTACTCCTTATAGTCTCATTATTACCTCAACTACCTGGTACCCTGCACATTGACTCAGTACTGGTACTCCTTATAGTCTCATTATTACCTCAACTACCTGGTACCCTGCACATTGACTCAGTACTGGTACTCCTTATAGTCTCATTATTACCTCAACTACCTGGTACCCTGCACATTGACTCAGTACTGGTACTCCTTATAGTCTCATTATTACCTCAACTACCTGGTACCCTGCACATTGACTCAGTACTGGTACTCCTTATAGTCTCATTATTACCTCAACTACCTGGTACCCTGCACATTGACTCAGTACTGGTACTCCTTATAGTCTCATTATTACCTCAACTACCTGGTACCCTGCACATTGACTCAGTACTGGTACTCCTTATAGTCTCATTATTACCTCAACTACCTGGTACCCTGCACATTGACTCAGTACTGGTACTCCTTATAGTCTCATTATTACCTCAACTACCTGGTGCCCTGCACAGACTCAGTGCACTCAGTACTGGTGCTCATATTCATTATTACCTCAACTACCTGGTGCCCTGCACATTACCTGGTACCCCTGCACATTGACTCAGTACTGGTACTCCTTATAGTCTCATTATTACCTCAACTTTACCTGGTACCTTGCACATTGACTCAGTACTGGTTCTCCTTATGGTCTCATTATTACCTCAAATACCTGGTACCCTGCACATTGACTCAGTACTGGTTCTCCTTATAGTCTCATTATTACCTCAACTACCTGGTACCCTGCACATTGACTGGTACTGGTACTCCTTATAGCCTCATTATTACCTCAACTACCTGGTACCCTGCACATTGACTCAGTACTGGTACTCCTTATTCCGTCTCATTATTAGAGCTCAACTACCTGGTACCCTGAAATTGACTCAAGTACTGGTTCTCCTTATAGTCTCATTATTACCTCAACTACCTGGTACCCTGCACTAATTTACTCAGTACTGGTTCTCCTATAGTCTCATTATTACCTCAACTACCGCCTGGTACCCTGCAGGAGAGACAGCCTTGACTCAGTACTGGTTCTCATATAGTCTCATTATTACCTCTGAACTACCTGGTACCCTGCACATTGACTCAGTACTGGTTGTTTTCTCCTTATAGTCTCATTATTACCTCAACTACCTGGTACCCTGCAGGATTGACTCAGTACTGGTCACTCCCCTATAGCCTCATTATTACCTCAACTACCTGGTACCCTGCACATTGACTCAGTACTGGTACTCCTTATAGTCTCATTATTACCTCAACTACCTGGTACCCTGCACATTGACTCAGTACTGGTTCTCCTTATAGTCTCATTATTACCTCAACTACCTGGTACCCTGCACATTGACTCAGTACTGGTTCTCCTTATAGTCTCATTATTACCTCAACTACCTGGTACCCTGCACATTGACTCAGTACTGGTTCTCCTTATAGTCTCATTATTACCTCAACTACCTGGTACCCTGCACATTGACTCAGTACTGGTTCTCCTTATAGTCTCATTATTACCTCAACTACCTGGTACCCTGCACATTGACTCAGTACTGGTTCTCCTTATAGTCTCATTATTACCTCAACTACCTGGTACCCTGCACATTGACTCAGTACTGGTACTCATTATAGTCTCATTATTACCTCAACTACCTGGTACCCTGCACATTGACTCAGTACTGGTACTCCTTATAGTCTCATTATTACCTCAACTACCTGGTACCCTGCACATTGACTCAGTACTGGTTCTCCTTATAGTCTCATTATTACCTCAACTACCTGGTACCCTGCACATTGACTCAGTACTGGTACTCCTTATAGTCTCATTATTACCTCAACTACCTGGTACCCTGCACATTGACTCAGTACTGGTACTCCTTATAGTCTCATTATTACCTCAACTACCTGGTACCCTGCACATTGACTCAGTACTGGTTCTCCTTATAGTCTCATTATTACCTCAACTACCTGGTACCCTGCACATTGACTCAGTACTGGTACTCATTATAGTCTCATTATTACCTCAACTACCTGGTACCCTGCACATTGACTCAGTACTGGTTCTCCTTATAGTCTCATTATTACCTCAACTACCTGGTACCCTGCACATTGACTCAGTACTGGTACTCCTTATAGTCTCATTATTACCTCAACTACCTGGTACCCTGCACATTGACTCAGTACTGGTTCTCCTTATAGTCTCATTATTACCTCAACTACCTGGTACCCTGCACATTGACTCAGTACTGGTACTCCTTATAGTCTCATTATTACCTCAACTACCTGGTACCCTGCACATTGACTCAGTACTGGTTCTCCTTATAGTCTCATTATTACCTCAACTACCTGGTACCCTGCACATTGACTCAGTACTGGTACTCCTTATAGTCTCATTATTACCTCAACTACCTGGTACCCTGCACATTGACTCAGTACTGGTACTCCTTGTAGCCTCATTATTACCTCAACTACCTGGTACCCTGCACATTGACTCAGTACTGGTACTCCTTGTAGTCTCATTATTACCTCAACTACCTGGTACCCTGCACATTGACTCAGTACTGGTACTCCTTATAGTCTCATTATTACCTCAACTACCTGGTACCCTGCACATTGACTCAGTACTGGTACCCCTGCACATTGACTCAGTACTGGTTCTCCTTGATAGTACTGGTTCATTATTATTACCTCAACTACCTGGTACCCTGCACATTGACTCAGTACTGGTTCTCCTTATAGTCTCATTATTACCTCAACTACCTGGTACCCTGCACATTGACTCAGTACTGGTTCTCCTTATAGTCTCATTATTACCTCAACTACCTGGTACCCTGCACATTGACTCAGTACTGGTACCCCTGCACATTGACTCAGTACTGGTACTCCTTATAGTCTCATTATTACCTCAACTACCTGGTACCCTGCACATTGACTCAGTACTGGTACCCCTGCACTTATAGTCTCATTATTACCTCAACTACCTGGTACCCTGCACATTGACTCAGTACTGGTACTCCTATAGTCTCATTATTACCTCAACTACCTGGTACCCTGCACATTGACTCAGTACTGGTACTCTCATTATTACAACTTGGTATAGTACTCTGGTACTCCTTATAGTCTCATTATTACCTCAACTACCTGGTACCCTGCACATTGACTCAGTACTGGTACTCCTTATAGTCTCATTATTACCTCAACTACCTGGTACCCTGCACATTGACTCAGTACTGGTACTCCTTATAGTCTCATTATTACCTCAACTACCTGGTACCCTGCACATTGACTCAGTACTGGTACTCCTTATAGTCTCATTATTACCTCAACTACCTGGTACCCTGCACATTGACTCAGTACTGGTACTCCTTATAGTCTCATTATTACCTCAACTACCTGGTACCCTGCACATTGACTCAGTACTGGGTACTCCTTATAGTCTCATTATTACCTCAACTACCTGGTACCCTGCACATTGACTCAGTACTGGTACCCCTGCACATTGACGACTCAATTACTGGTACTCATATAGTCTCATTATTACCTCAACATTGACTCAGTACTGGTACCCCTGCACATTGACTCAGTACTGGTACCCTGCACTTGACTCAGTACTGGTACATTCTCATTATTACCTCAACTACCTGGTACCCTGCACATTGACTCCAGTACTGGTACTCTTTATAGTCTCATTATTACCTCAACTACCTGGTACCCTGCACATTGACTCAGTACTGGTACTCCTTATAGTCTTATTATTACCTCAACTACCTGGTACCCTGCACATTGACTCAGTACTGGTTCTCCTTATAGTCTCATTATTACCTCAACTACCTGGTACCCTGCACATTGACTCAGTACTGGTACCCCTGCACATTGACTCAGTACTGGTACTCCTTATAGTCTCATTATTACCTCAACTACCTGGTACCCTGCACATTGACTCAGTACTGGTACTCCTTATAGTCTCATTATTACCTCAACTACCTGGTACCCTGCACATTGACTCAATACTGGTACTCCTTATAGTCTCATTATTACCTCAACTACCTGGTACCCTGCACATTGACTCAGTACTGGTTCTCCTTATAGTCTCATTATTACCTCAACTACCTGGTACCCTGCACATTGACTCAGTACTGGTACTCCTTATAGTCTCATTATTACCTCAACTACCCGGTACCCTGCACATTGACTCAGTACTGGTACTCATATAGTCTCATTATTACCTCAACTACCTGGTACCCTGCACATTGACTCAGTACTGGTACTCCTATAGTCTCATTATTACCTCAACTACCTGGTACCCTGCACATTTACTCAGTACTGGTTCTCCTTATAGTCTCATTATTACCTCAACTACCTGGTACCCTGCACATTGACTCAGTACTAGTTCTCATATAGTCTCATTATTACCTCAACTACCTGGTACCCTGCACATTGACTCAGTACTGGTACTCCTTATAGTCTCATTATTACCTCCAACTACCTGGTACCCTGCACATTGACTCAGTACTGGTGCTCATATAGTCTCATTATTACCTCAACTACCTGGTACCCTGCACATTGACTCAGTACTGGTACTCCTTATAGTCTCATTATTACCTCAACTACCTGGTACCCTGCACATTGACTCAGTACTGGTTCTCCTTATAGTCTCATTATTACCTCAACTACCTGGTACCCTGCACATTGACTCAGTACTGGTACTCCTTATAGTCTCATTATTACCTCAACTACCTGGTACCCTGCACATTGACTCAGTACTGGTACTCCTTATAGTCTCATTATTACCTCAACTACCTGGTACCCTGCACATTGACTCAGTACTGGTACTCCTTATAGTCTCATTATTACCTCAACTACCTGGTACCCTGCACATTGACTCAGTACTGGTACTCCTTATAGTCTCATTATTACCTCAACTACCTGGTACCCTGCACATTGACTCAGTACTGGTACTCCTTATAGTCTCATTATTACCTCAACTACCTGGTACCCTGCACATTGACTCAGTACTGGTACTCCTTATAGTCTCATTATTACCTCAACTACCTGGT
>NW_024605624.1:0-5072 GCF_018296145.1 Oncorhynchus tshawytscha | reverse complement strand
ATATAACAGGTGTAGTAGACCTTACAGTGAAATGCCGAATATAACAGGTGTAGGTAGACCTTACAGTGAAATGCTAATACAACAGGTGTAGTAGACCTTACAGTGAAATGCCGAATATAGCAGGTGTAGTAGACCTTACAGTGAAATGCTGAATACAACAGGTGTAGTAGACCTGTGAAATACTGAATACAACAGGTGTAGTAGACCTTACAGTGAAATGCTGAATACAACAGGTGTAGTAGACCTTACAGTGAAATGCTGAATACAACAGGTGTAGTAGACCTTACAGTTAAATACTGAATACAACAGGTGTAGTAGACCTTACATTGAAATGCTGAATACAACAGGTGTAATAGACCTTACAGTGAAATGCTGAATACAACAGGTGTAGTAGACCTTAGTAGACCTTCAAGCTGCATACTGGACCCTATTCCAACTAAACTACTGAAAGAGCTGCTTCCTGTGCTTGGCCCTCCTATGTTGAACATAATAAACGTCTCTCTATCCACCGGATGTGTACCAAACTCACTAAAAGTGGCAGTAATAAAGCCTCTCTTGAAAAAGCCAAACCTTGATCCAGAAAATATAAAAAACTATCGGCCTATATCGAATCTTCCATTCCTCTCAAATTTTTTTGAAAAGGCTGTTGCGCAGCAACTTACTGCCTTCCTGAAGACAAACAATGTATACGAAATGCTTCAGTCTGGTTTTAGACCCCATCATAGCACTGAGACGGCACTTGTGAAGGTGGTAAATGACATTTTAATGGCATCAAACCGAGGCTCTGCATCTGTCCTCGTGCTCCTAGACCTTAGTGCTGCTTTTGATACATTCGATCACCACATTATTTTGGAGAGATTGGAAACCCAAATTGGTCTACACGGACAAGTTCTGGCCTGGTTTAGATCTCATCTGTCGGAAGGATATCAGTTTGTCTCTGTGAATGGTTTGTCCTCTGACAAATCAACTGTAAATTTCGGTGTTCCTCAAGGTTCCGTTTTAGGACCACTATTGTTTTCACTATATATTTTACCTCTTGGGGATGTTATTCGAAAACATAATGTTAACTTTCACTGCTATGCGGATGACACACAGCTGTACATTTCAATGAAACATGGTGAAGCCCCAAAATTGCCCTTGCTAGAAGCATGTGTTTCAGACATAAGGAAGTGGATGGCTGCAAACTTTCTACTTTTAAACTCGGACAAAACAGAGATGCTTGTTCTAGGTCCCAAGAAACAAAGAGATCTTCTGTTGAATCTGACAATTAATCTTAATGGTTGTACAGTCGTCTCAAATAAAACTGTGAAGGACCTCGGCATTACTCTGGACCCTGATCATCTCTCTTTTGAAGAACATATCAAGACCATTTCAAGGACAGCTTGTTTCCATCTATGTAACATTGCAAAAATCAGAAACTTTCTGTCCAAAAATGGTGCAGAAAAATTAATCCATGCTTTTGTCACTTCTAGGTTAGACTACTGCAATGCTCTACTTTCCGGCTACCCGGATAAAGCACTAAATAAACTTCAGTTGGTGGTAAACACGGCTGCTAGAATCCTGACTAGAACCAAAAAATGTGATCATATTACTCCAGTGCTAGCCTCTCTACACTGGCTTCCTGTCAAAGCAAGGGCTGATTTCAAGGTTTTACTGCTAACCTACAAAGCATTACATGGGCTTGCTCCTACCTATCTCTCTGATTTGGTCCTGTCGTACATACCTACACGTACGCTACGGTCACAAGACGCAGGCCTCCTAATTGTCCCTAGAATTTCTAAGCAAACAGCTGGAGGCAGGGCTTTCTCCTATAGAGCTCCATTTTTATGGAACGGTCTGCCTACCCATGTCAGAGACGCAAACTCGGTCTCAACCTTTAAGTCTTTACTGAAGACTCATCTCTTCAGTGGGTCATATGATTGAGTGTAGTCTGGCCCAGGAGTGGGAAGGTGAACGGAAAGGCTCTGGAGCAACGAACCGCCCTTGCTGTCTCTGCCTGGCCGGTTCCCCTCTTTCCAATGGGATTCTCTGCCTCTAACCCTATTACAGGGGCTGAGTCACTGGCTTACTGGGGCTCTCTCATGCTGTCCCTGGAAGGGGTGCGTCACCTGAGTGGGTTGATTCACTGATGTGGTCATCCTGTCTGGGTTGGCGCCCCCCCCTTGGGTTGTGCCATGGCGGAGATCTTTGTGGGCTATACTCGGCCCTGTCTCAGGATGGTAAGTTGGTGGTTGAAGATATCCCTCTAGTGGTGTGGGGGCTGTGCTTTGGCAAAGTGGGTGGGGTTATATCCTTCCTGTTTGGCCCTGTCCGGGGGTGTCCTCGGATGGGGCCACAGTGTCTCCTGACCCCTCCTGTCTCAGCCTCCAGTATTTATGCTGCAGTAGTTTATGTGTCGGGGGGCTAGGGTCAGTTCAGTTCAACACCATAGTACCCTCCAAGCTCGTCATCAAGCTCGAGACCCTGGGTCTCGACCCCGCCCTGTGCAACTGGGTACTGGACTTCCTGACGGGCCGCCCCCAAGTGGTGAGGGTAGGCAACAACATCTCCTCCCCGCTGATCCTCAACACTGGGGCCCCACAAGGGTGCGTTCTGAGCCCTCTCCTGTACTCCCTGTTCACCCACGACTGCGTGGCCACGCACGCCCCCAACTCAATCATCAAGTTTGCGGACGACACAACAGTGGTAGGCTTGATTACCAACAACGACGAGACGGCCTACAGGGAGGAGGTGAGGGCCCTCGGAGTGTGGTGTCAGGAAAATAACCTCACACTCAACGTCAACAAAACTAAGGAGATGATTGTGGACTTCAGGAAACAGCAGAGGGAACACCCCCATCCACATCGATGGAACAGTAGTGGAGAGGGTAGCAAGTTTTAAGTTCCTCGGCATACACATCACAGACAAACTGAATTGGTCCACTCACACAGACAGCATCATGAGGAAGGCGCAGCAGCGCCTCTTCAACCTCAGGAGGCTGAAGAAATTCGGCTTGTCACCAAAAGCACTCACAAACTTCTACAGATGCACAATCGAGAGCATCCTGGCGGGCTGTATCACCGCCTGGTATGGCAACTGCACCGCCCTCAACCGTAAGGCTCTCCAGAGGGTAGTGAGGTCTGCACAACGCATCACTGGGGGCAAACTACCTGCCCTCCAGGACACCTACACTACCCGATGCTACAGGAAGGCCATAAAGATCATCAAGGACATCAACCACCCGAGCCACTGCCTGTTCACCCCGCTGTCATCCAGAAGGCGAGGTCAGTACAGGTGCATCAAAGCTGGGACCGAGAGACTGAAAAACAGCTTCTATCTCAAGGCCATCAGACTGTTAAACAGCCACCACTAACATTGAGTGGCTACTGCCAACACACTGTCAATGACACTGACTCAACTCCAGCCACTTTAATAATGGGAATTGATGGGAAATGATGTAAATATATCACTAGCCACTTTAAACAATGCTACCTTATATAATGTTACTCACCCTACATTATTCATCTCATATGCATACGTAGATACTGTACTCTATATCATCGACTGCATCCTTATGTAATACATGTATCACTAGCCACTTTAACTATGCCACTTGGTTTACATACTCATCTCATATGTATATACTGTACTCGATATCATCTACTGTATCTTGCCTATGCTGCTCTGTACCATCACTCATTCATATATCCTTATGTATATATTCTTTATCCCCTTACACTGTGTATAAGACAGTAGTTTTTTGGAATTGTTAGTTAGATTACCTGTTTGTTATTACTGCATTGTCGGAACTAGAAGCACAAGCATTTCGCTACGCTCGCATTAACATCTGCTAACCATGTGTATGTGACAAATACAATTTGATTTGATTTGATTTGATTTTGTTATATCTGGAGTACTTCTCCTGTCCTATTCGGTGTCCTGTGTGAATCTAAGTGTGCGTTCTCTAATTCTCTCCTTCTCTCTCTCGGAGGACCTGAGCCCTAGGACCATGCCCCAGGATTACCTGACATGATGACTCCTTGCTGTCCCCAGTCCACCTGGCCGTGCTGCTGCTCCAGTTTCAACTGTTCTGCCTTCTTATTATTCGAACATGCTGATCATTTATGAACATTTGAACATCTTGGCCATGTTCTGTTATAATCTCCACCCGGCACAGCCAGAAGAGGACTGGCCACCCCACATATGCTCTCTCTAATTCTCTCTTTTTTTCTCTCTCTCGGAGGACCTGAGCCCTAGGACCATGCCCCAGGACTACCTGACATGATGACTCCTTGCTGTCCCCAGTCCATCTGACCGTGCTGCTGCTCCAGTTTCAACTGTTCTGCCTTGTTATTATATGACCATGCTGGTCATTTATCAACATTTGAACATCTTGGCCATGTTCTGTTATAATCTCCACCCGGCAAAGCCAGGACTGGCCACCCCACATAGCCTGGTTCCTCTCTAGGTTTCTTCCTAGGTTTTGGCCTTTCTAGGGAGTTTTTCCTAGCCACCGTGCTTCTACACCTGCATTGCTTGCTGTTTGGGGTTTTAGGCTGGGTTTCTGTACAGCACGTTGAGATATCAGCTGATGTACGAAGGGCTATATAATTCAATTTGATTTGATTTGATTTTATTTTATTTGACCTTACAGTGAAATGCTGAATACAACAGGTGTAGTAGACCTTACAGTGAAATGCTGAATACAACAGGTGCAGTAGACCTTACAGTGAAATGCTGAATACAACAGGTGTAGTAGACCTTACAGTGAAATGCTGAATACAACAGGTGCAGTAGACCTTACAGTGACATGCTGAATACAACAGGTGTAGTAGACCTTACAGTGACATGCTGAATACAACAGGTGCAGTAGACCTTACAGTGAAATGCTGAATACAACAGGTGCAGTAGACCTTACAGTGAAATGCTAACTTACAAGCCCTTAATCAACAATGCTGCTTTAAGAAAAATAAGTGTTAAGTAAAATATAGATGAATAAAAAATAAAAGTAACAAGTAATTAAAGAGCAGCAGTAAAATAACAATAGCAAGGCTATATACAGGGGGTACCGGTTCAGAGTCAATTAAATTGAC
>NW_024605623.1:0-5071 GCF_018296145.1 Oncorhynchus tshawytscha | reverse complement strand
TTTAGGTTGTAGTTATAGGAATTATAGGACTATTTCTCTCTATGCCATTTGTATTTCATGTACCTTTGACTATTGGATGTTCTTATAGGAACTTTAGTATTGCCAGTGTAACAGTATAGCTTCAAGTCCTCTCCTCGCCCTGGGCTCGAACCAGGAACACATGGACAACAGCCACTCTCAAACATGCGTTACCCATCGCATGCATTGTTTCAAACAAACATCCGGTGAAAGTGAAAGTGCAGAGAGCCACATCAAATTACAGAAATCTCATAATAAACATTGATAAAAGATACAAGTGTTATGTATGGAAACTAAACTGCTCCTTAATGCAACCGTTGTGTCAGATTTCAAAAAAGGCTTTATGGCGAAAGCACACCTTGCGATTTTGTTAGGTCAGCACCTAGCCACAGAAAAACATACAGCCATTTTCCAAAGGACAGGTGTCAGAAATAGCATTATAAATATTCACTTACCTTTGATGACCTTGATCGGAATGCGCTCCCAGGAATCCCAGTTCCACAATCAATGTTGTTTGTTCGATAAAGTCCATCATTTATGTCCAAATAACTCATTTTTGTTTGTAGCGTTTAGCCCAGTAATCCAAATGCTCAATAAACTAGTTCTGATGAAAAGTTAAAAAAAGTTAAATTACAGTTCGTAGAAACATGTCAAATGATGTATAGAATCAATCTTTAGGATGTTTTTATCATAAATCTTCAATAATTTTCAATATGACCTCATATACACTGTATATTCGATCGGCAATGACTTGAAAAACTACAAACCTCAGATTTCCCACTTCCTGGTTGGATTTTCCTCAGGTTTTTGCCTGCTAAATGAGTTCTGTTATACAGACATCATTCAAACAGTTTTAGAAACGTCAGAGTGTTTTCTATCCAAATCTATTAATTATATGCATATTCTAGTTTTTGGGCCTGAGTAGCATGCAGTTTACTCTGGGTACCTTATTATCAAGCTACTCAATACTGCCCCCTGTCCCAAAGAATTTAAATAAAGGTTAAAAAAAAACGTCCACAATCGGTTACCGATTAAAAAGGAAAACTTGAAATCGGCCCTAATCGGCCCTAATTAATCGGCCACTCCGAATAATCAGTCAACCTCTAATTAATATCACCCCTTTTGAGTTTCTTTGCCCATGGGAGAACTATATTTGACCCTCCCCCTATTTCACCAAGAAGGAGAGTGATTGAGTGCAGCATCAGATGACCTGACCTCCACAACCCCTCAACCTCAACCAAATTGAGATGGTTTGGGATGGTTTGGATGAGTCGGACAGCAGAGTGAAGGAAAAAGCAGCCAACAAGTGCTCAGCATATGTGGGAACTCCTTCAAGACTGTTGGAAAAGCATACCAGGTGAAGCTCGTTGAGAGAATGCCAAGAGTGTGCTAAGCTGTTTTCAAGGCAAAGGTGGCTACTTTGAAGAATCTAAAATATAATCATGTAGTAACACTTTTTTTTTGGTTACTACATGATTCCATATGTGTTATTTAATGGTTTTAGTGTCTTCACTATTATTCTACAGTGTTGAAAATGGTCAAAATAAAGAAAAACCCTTGAATGAGTAGGTGTTGTAAAACTTTTGACCGGTAGTGTATGTTTGTAAACTTTAAAAAGTCCCATGATGATTGAGTGTCCACATATTGTAGCTGTACCATAATATTTTATTTGCTACTAAGTAAACCTCCAATTTGTTCTCCAATATTCCACCCTCTTAAACCGACCCTCGTCCCAAGTTGGGTTATCGTCCCAGTGACTGGCAGACTACCCCTGTCCCCCTGGATCATAGGGCCTTTGAAAGATTGGGACCCACCCATTAAAAAGAGTACACAGTGCCACCCACAGAACAGAAGCAGATCAACTACCAAAAGCATTTCCAACACCCTCACCTCAATTATATTTACCCAAGCATCTCTGTGCAGTAATTTTGTGCCACCAGGGCCACAATCATTTTGATTGATTGTCCAAGTGTGACCCCCTCCCATGGGTTACTGCAGCTAGTGTTGCCAGCACTGCCACTAACTGGGTGCGTGCACCACCGGAATTCCCACAGGCTAGTAGGTACGAGGTCGTCAAGGTTGTCATTAGCAGCTTTGTGAAATTCCTTGTATATTATGCTCACCCATCCGGGGGCTTTGGAAGACCAACCCTGCCAGGCAGGCTTAGAATCTTGAGGGGTTGTATTGCAGACTTCTCCTTTGTGTATGTGTCACTCAGGTGGGTGTATAGGGTTGGGGACTGTTCCATCATGATAGGACAATAAATAAACTGTATTTATAATTTCTTTAAAATGTATATCCCATACCTGTACCAAATTGAAAGCTCTCTGTCACAACTCCTGCTTGCAGACACACATTGGCTCTGGCATTTTGGAACCATTCTCCATTTTCAGTCACTTAACTCGCAATCATTATGTCCTCTGTTTGCTGTGTTTTTATCCCTACCTTGTTGATTCCTACCTTATTTCAGGCTTGTGAGGACTTTTGTGTTCCAGTTCCTTATATTTGAAGATGTATTATTTTTAATAACGGTCCTTTATTCTAATGCTGTCTATTAGCTATTTATAAATACTATATATAGAAAGTTGAATAATAGCTATTTTACAACATTCCCTATGTTGAAAGTTATACTGTATTTGTAGTTTATTTCTTTATCGGTAGTTGTATTTTATTGTTTTCCTGATTTCATTTTTGTTTTACATTCCCTAACATGGATAGTTTTGTGTGTTCCGTTATTTGACTTATCTATGGAAACTTTTGTAATATTTACAATAGCCATGGAGTCGTCTTGATGTCTCAGAACAGTTAGTTATCAATATACAGTTTATTGACTACGAGAGCTACACGTTTCCCTTTTAATCTATTCACCTTAAAGAGTGGGTAGAGAACTTTGTGCCGTTCTGCAATTTCCTTCGAGAACTGATCATGCATGCCTATTTTTGTGCCAGCGAGTCTTTTGTCCAGGATTTTAACCATTATTTTATCTTTAAATAATGCATATTTGGCAACGATTGAGCACTGATATTTCTGTCATCTACTTCCAAAACGGTGTACACGTTAGAGTTTGATATTGTCGACAGTAGCTCTTACAGAAACCCAGCCTAAAACCCCAAACAGCAAGCAATGCAGGTGTAGAAGCATGGTGGCTAGGAAAAACTCCCTAGAAAGGCCAAAACCTAGGAAGAAACCTAGAGAGGAACCAGGCTATGTGGGGTGGCCAGTCCTCTTCTGGCTGTGCCGGGTGGAGATTATAACAGAACATGGCCAAGATGTTCAAATGTTCATAAATGACCAGCATGGTCGTATAATAATAAGGCAGAACAGTTGAAACTGGAGCAGCAGCACGGCCAGGTGGACTGGGGACAGCAAGGAGTCATCATGTCAGGTAGTCCTGGGGCATGGTCCTAGGGCTCAGGTCCTCCGAGAGAGAGAAAGAAAGAGAGAAGGAGAGAATTAGAGAACACACACTTAGATTCACACAGGACACCGAATAGGACAGGAGAGGTACTCCAGATATAACAAACTGACCCTAGGACCCCGACACATAAACTACTGCAGCATAAATACTGGAGGCTGAGACAGGAGGGGTCAGGAGACACTGTGGCCCCATCCGAGGACACCCCCGGACAGGGCCAAAAAGGAAGGATATAACCCCACCCACTTTGCCAAGCACAACCCCACACCACTAGAGGGATATCTTCAACCACCAACTTACCATCCTGAGACAAGGCTGAGTATAGCCCACAAAGATCTCCGCCATGGCACAACCCAAGGGGGCGCCAACCCAGACAGGATGACCACATCAGTGAATTAACCCACTCAGGTGACGCACCCCCTTCCAGGGACGGCATGAGAGAGCCCCAGTAAGCCAGTGACTCAGCCCTGTAATAGGGTTAGAGGCAGAGAATCCCAGTGGAAAGAGGGAAACCGGCCAGGCAGAGACAGCAAGGGCGGTTCGTTGCTCCAGAGCCTTTCCGTTCACCTTCCCACTCCTGGGCCAGACTACACTCAATCATATGACCCACTGAAGAGATGAGTCTTCAGTAAAGACTTAAAAGGTTGAGACCGAGTTTGCGTCTCTGACATGGGTAGGCAGACGTTGCATAAAAATGGAGCTCTATAGGAAAAGCCCTGCCTCCAGCTGTTTGCTTAGAAATTCTAGAGACAATTAGGAGGCCTGCGTCTTGTGACCGTAGCGTACGTGTAGGTATGTACGGCAGGACCAAATCAGAGAGATAGGTAGGAGCAAGCCCATGTAATGCTTTGTAGGTTAGCAGTAAAACCTTGAAATCAGCCCTTGCTTTGACAGGAAGCCAGTGTAGAGAGGCTAGCACTGGAGTAATATGATCACATTTTTGGTTCTAGTCAGGATTCTAGCAGCCGTATTTAGCACTAACTGAGGTTTATTTAGTGCTTTATCCGGGTAGCCGGAAAGTAGAGCATTGCAGTAGTCTAACCCTAGAAGTGACAAAAGCATGGATTAATTTTTTCTGCATCATTTTTGGACAGAAAGTTTCTGATTTTTGCAATGTTACGTAGATGGAAAAAGCTGTCCTGAAATGGTCTTGATATGTTCTTCAAAAGAGATCAGGGTCAGAGTAACGCCGAGGTCCTTCACAGTTTTATTTGAGACGACTGTACAACCATTAAGATTAATTGTCAGATTCAACAGAAGATATCTTTGTTTCTTGGGACCTAGAACAAGCATCTCTGTTTTGTCGAGTTAAAAGTAGAAAGTTTGCAGCCATCCACTTCCTTATGTCTGAAACACATGCTTCTAGCAAGTACAATTTTGGGGCTTCACCATGTTTCATTGAAATGTACAGCTGTGTGTCATCCACATAGCAGTGAAAGTTAACATTATGTTTTCGAATAACATCCCCAAGAGGTAAAATATATAGTGAAAACAATAGTGTCCCAAAACGGAACCTTGAGGAACACCGAAATTTCAGTTGATTTGTCAGAGGACAAACCATTCACAGAGACAAACTGATATCTTTCCCGACAGATCAGATCTAAAAACCAGGCCAGAACTTGTATTTGTAAAGTGAAG
>NW_024605622.1:0-5070 GCF_018296145.1 Oncorhynchus tshawytscha | reverse complement strand
TGTCATTATATTACCCTGGTCTACCATCTACTGTCATTATATTACCCTGGTCTACCATCTACTGTCATTATATTACCCTGGTCTACCACTCTACTGTCATTATATTACCCTGGTCTACCATCTACTGTCATTATATTACCCTGGTCTACCATCTACTGTCATTATATTACCCTGGTCTACCATCTACTGTCATTATATTACCCTGGTCTACCATCTACTGTCATTATATTACCCTGGTCTACCATCTACTGTCATTATATTACCCTGGTCTCTCTACTGTCATTATATTACCCTGGTCTACCATCTACTGTCATTATATTACCCTGGTCTACCATCTACTGTCATTATATTACCCTGGTCTCTACTGTCATTATATTACCCTGGTCTACCATCTACTGTCATTATATTACCCTGGTCTACCATCTACTGTCATTATATTACCCTGGTCTACCATCTACTGTCATTATATTACCCTGGTCTACCATCCCCTGTCATTATATTACCCTGGTCTACCATCTACTGTCATTATATTACCCTGGTCTACCATCTACTGTCATTATATTACCCTGGTCTACCATCTACTGTCATTATATTACCCTGGTCTACCATCTACTGTCATTATATTACCCTGGTCTACCCTCTACTGTCATTATATTACCCTGGTCTACCATCTACTGTCATTATATTACCCTGGTCTACCATCTACTGTCATTATATTACCCTGGTCTACCATCCCCTGTCATTATATTACCCTGGTCTACCATCTACTGTCATTATATTACCCTGGTCTACCATCTACTGTCATTATATTACCCTGGTCTACCATCTACTGTCATTATAATAACCCTGGTCTGCCATCTACTGTCATTATATTACCCTGGTCTACCATCTACTGTCATTATATTACCCTGGTCTACCATCTACTGTCATTATATTACCCTGGTCTACCATCTACTGTCATTATATTACCCTGGTCTACCATCTACTGTCATTATATTACCCTGGTCTCCCCTCTACTGTCATTATATTACCCTGGTCTACCATCTACTGTCATTATATTACCCTGGTCTACCATCTACTGTCATTATATTACCCTGGTCTACCAACTACTGTCATTTTATTACCCTGGTCTACCATCTACTGTCATTATATTACCCTGGTCTACCATCTACTGTCATTATATTACCCTGGTCTACCATCTACTGTCATTATATTACCCTGGTCTCCCCTCTACTGTCATTATATCACCCTGGTCTACCATCTACTGTCATTATATTACCCTGGTCTACCATCCCCTGTCATTTACCATTGCACCCTGGTCTCACCATCTGTAATCATTCATGCCCTAGTGCCACCATCAGTCATTATATTACCCTGGTCTACCATCTACTGTCATTATATTACCCTGGTCTCCCCTCTACTGTCATTATATTACCCTGGTCTACCATCCACTGTCGTTATGTTGCCCTGGTCTTGCCATGGGTAATTTATATTGCCTGGTCTACCATCCCCTGTCATTATATTACCCTTTTTCTACCATCTACTGTCATTATATTACCCTGTACTGCCATCTACTGTCATTATGTTACCCTGGTCTACCATCTACTGTCATTATATTACCCTGGTCTGCCATCTACTGTCATTATAATACCCTGGTCTGCTATCTGCTGTCATTATATTGCACCAGGTCTCCCCCTCTACTTTTGTCATTCTGTGCCCTGGTCTCCCTCTACTGTCATTATGTACCACCGGTCTTACCATCTCACTGTCACTATATTACCCTGCTCCTACCATCTACTGTCATTATATTACCCTGGTCTACCACCTACTGGCATTATATTACCCTGGTCTACCATCTACTGTCATTATGTGCCCACAGTCTACCATCCCTGTCATTATATTACCTGGTCTACCATCTACTGTCATTTAATGCCCTGGTCTACCATCTGCTGTCGTTATATTACCTGGTCCTAACATATAATGTCATTATATTACCCTGGTCTGCCATCTACTGTCATTATAGGGCCTGGGTCTCTCCCCTGTCATTATATTACCCTGGTCTACCATCTACTGTCATTATATTACACTGGTCTACCCTCTGTCATTATATGTCCTGGTCTATCTACTGTCGTTATGTGCCTGGTCTCCCATCTACTGTCATTTATGGTCTACTATGGTCTTATATTACCCTGGTTTATATTACCTCTGCATCTCCTGTCATTATATTGCCTGGTCTACCATCTACTGTCACCCTGGTCTACACTCTACTGTCATTATATCACCCTGGTCTACCATCTACTGTCATTATATTACCCTGGTCTACCATCTACTGTCAATATATTACCCTGGTCTACACTCTACTGTCATTTATATCACCCTGGTCTACCAACTACTGTCATTATATTACCCTGGTCTACCATCTACTGTCATTATATTAACCTGGTCTCTACTGTCATTATATTACCCTGGTCTACCGTCTACTGTCATTATATTACCCTGGTCTACCCTCTACTGTCATTATATTACCCTACTCTCCCCTGGTCTCCCGTCTACTGTCATTATATTACCCTGGTCTACATTCTACTGTCATTATATTACCCTGGTCTACCATCTACTGTCATTATATTACCCTGGTCTACCATCTACTGTCATTATATTACCCTGGTCTACCATCTACTGTCATTATATTACCCTGGTCTACTCATCCCTATCTGTCATTATATCACCCTGGTCTACCATCTACTGTCATTATATTACCCTGGTCTGCCATCTACTGTCATTATATTACCCTGGTCTACCCTCTACTGTCACTATATTACCCTGGTCTATCTACTGTCAATATATTACCCTGGTCTACCATCTACTGTCATTATATTACCCTGGTCTACCCTCTACTGTCATTATATTACCCTGGTCTCTACTGTCATTATATTTCCCTGGTCTACCATCTACTGTCATTATATTACCCTGGTCTACCCTCTACTGTCATTATATTACCCTGGTCTCTACTGTCATTATATTAACCCTGGTCTACCATCCACTGTCATTGTATTACCCTGGTCTACCATCTACTGTCATTATATTACCCTGTTCTACCATCTACTGTCATTATATTACCCTGGTCTACCATCTACTGTCATTATATTACCCTGGTCTACCCTCTACTGTCATTATATTACCCTACTCTCCCCTGGTCTCCCGTCTACTGTCATTATATTACCCTGGTCTCTACTGTCATTATATTACCCTGGTCTACCATCCACTGTAATTATACAACCCTGGACTACCATCTACTGTCATTATATTACCCTGTTCTACCATCTACTGTCATTATATTACCCTGGTCTACCTTCTACTGTCATTATATTACCCTGGTCTACCCTCTACTGTCATTATATTACCCTACTCTCCCCTGGTCTCCCGTCTACTGTCATTATATTACCCTGGTCTACCATCTACTGTCATTATATTACCCTGGTCTACACTCTACTGTCATTATATCACCCTGGTCTACCATCTACTGTCATTATATTACCCTGGTCTACCATCTACTGTCAATATATTACCCTGGTCTACACTCTACTGTCATTATATCACCCTGGTCTACCATCTACTGTCATTATATTACCCTGGTCTACCATCTACTGTCATTATATTACCCTGGTCTCTCCTGTCATTATATTACCCTGGTCTACCATCTACAGTCATTATATCACCCTGGTCTTCCATCTACTGTCATTATATTACCCTGGTCTACCATCTACTGTCATTATATTAACCTGGTCTCTACTGTCATTATATTACCCTGGTCTACCGTCTACTGTCATTATATTACCCTGGTCTACCCTCTACTGTCATTATATTACCCTACTCTCCCCTGGTCTCCCGTCTACTGTCATTATATTACCCTGGTCTACATTCTACTGTCATTATATTACCCTGGTCTACACTCTACTGTCATTATATCACCCTGGTCTACCATCTACTGTCATTATATTACCCTGGTCTACCATCTACTGTCATTATATTACCCTACTCTCCCCTGGTCTCCCGTCTACTGTCATTATATTACCCTGGTCTCTACTGTCATTATATTACCCTGGTCTACCATCCACTGTAATTATACAACCCTGGACTACCATCTACTGTTATTATATTACCCTGGTCTACCATCTACTGTCATTATATTACCCCTGGTTACCCTCTTCTACTGTCATTATATTACCCTGTTCTACCATCTACTGTCATTATTTACCCTGAGAACTTCCTTATTGTTATATTATTTACCTCTGGTGTCATTATAATACCCTACTACTCCTTTGTCATTATATTACCCTGGTCTACCATCTGTCATTATATTACCCTACTCTCCCTGGTCTCCTTCTACTGTCATTATATTACCCTGGTCTACCATCACTATGACACTTGTCACCATATTACCCCTGCTCTACCATCTACTGTCATTATATTACCCTGGTCCACCATCTACTGTCATTATTACCCTGGTCTACCCTTCACTGTCATTATATTACCCTGGTCTACCCTACTGTCATTATATTAGCCTTGGTCTACCATCTACTGTCATTATATTAGCTACCATCCCCGGTCATTATATTAAATTATCTACCATCTACTGTGATTACATTACCCTGGTCTACCATCCCCGGTCATTATATTAGCCCTGGTCTACCATCTACTGTCATTATATTACCCTGGTCTACCATCCCACTGTCATTATATTACCCTGGTCTACCATCTACTGTCATTATATTACCCTGGTCTGCCATCTACTGTCATTATATTACCCTGGTCTACCATCCCACTGTCATTATATTACCCTGGTCTACCATCTACTGTCATTATATTACCCTGGTCTGCCATCTACTGTCATTATATTACCCTGGTCTACCATCTACTGTCATTATATTACCCTGGTCTGCCATCTACTGTCATTATATTACCCTGGTCTACCCATCTACTGTCATTATATTACCCTGGTCTACCATCTACTGTCATTATATTACCCTGGTCTACCCTCTACTGTCATTATATTACCCTGGTCTACCATCT
>NW_024605621.1:0-5069 GCF_018296145.1 Oncorhynchus tshawytscha | reverse complement strand
TCTACCATCTACTGGCATTATATTACCCTGGTCTACCATTCCCCTGTCATTATATTACCCTGGTCTACCATCTACTGTCATTTTAATACCCTGGTCTACCCTCTACTGTCATTATATTACCCTGGTCTACCATCTACTGTCATTATATTACCCTGGTCTACCATCTATGTCATTATATTACCCTGGTCTCATTATGTCATTATATTACCCTGGTCTATCTACTGTCATTATATTACCCTGGTCTACCATCTACTGTCATTATATTACCCTGGTCTACCATCTACTGTCATTATATATATACCCTGGTCTACCATCTACTGTCATTATATTACCCTGGTCTACCATCTTCTGTCATTATATTACCTGGTCTACCATCTACTGTCATTATATTACCCTGGTCTACCATCTACTGTCATTATATTACCCTGGTCTGGTCTATTCTACTGTCATTATATTTACCCTGGTCTACCATCTACTGTCATTATATTACCCTGGTCTACCATCTACTGTCATTATATTACCCTGGTCTACCATCTACTGTCATTATATCTACTGTCATTATATTACCCTGGTCTACCATCTACTGTCATTATATTACCCTGGTCTCTCTACTGTCATTATATTACCCTGGTCTACCATCTACTGTCATTATATTACCCTGGTCTACCATCTACTGTCATTATATTACCCTGGTCTACCATCTACTGTCATTATATTACCCTGGTCTACCATCTACTGTCATTATATTACCCTGGTCTACCATCTACTGTCATTATATTACCCTGGTCTACCATCTACTGTCATTATATTACCCTGGTCTACCATCTACTGTCATTATATTACCCTGGTCTACCATCTACTGTCATTTTATTACCCTGGTCTACCCTCTACTGTCATTATATTACCCTGGTCTACCATCTACTGTCATTATATTACCCTGGTCTACCATCTACTGTCATTATATTACCCTGGTCTATCTACTGTCATTATATTACCCTGGTCTACCATCTACTGTCATTATATTACCCTGGTCTACCATCTACTGTCGTTATATTACCCTGGTCTACCATCCCCTGTCATTATATTACCCTGCTCTACCATCTACTGTCATTATATTACCCTGGTCTGCCATCTACTGTCATTATATTACCCTGGTCTACCATCTTCTGTCATTATAATAACCTGGTCTGCCATCTACTGTCATTATATTACCCTGGTCTACCATCTACTGTCATTATATTACCCTGGTCTACCATCTACTGTCATTATATTACCCTGGTCTACCATCTACTGTCATTATATTACCCTGGTCTACCATCTACTGTCATTATATTACCCTGGTCTACCATCTACTGTCATTATATCTAACCTGGTCTGGTCTACCATCTACTGTCATTATATTACCCTGGTCTACCATCTACTGTCATTATATTACCCTGGTCTCCATCTACTGTCATTATATTACCCTGGTCTACCATCTACTGTCATTATATTACCCTGGTCTACCATCTACTGTCATTATATTCTACCATCTGTCATTACCATCTACTACTGTCATTATATTACCCTGGTCTCCCCTCTACTGTCATTATATTACCCTGGTCTACCCTCTACTGTCATTATATTTCCCTGATCTATCTACTGTCATTATATTACCCTGGTCTACCATCTACTGTCATTATATTACCCTGGTCTACCATCTACTGTCATTATATTACCCTGGTCTACCATCTACTGTCATTATATTACCCTGGTCTACCCTCTACTGTCATTATATTACCCTGGTCTATCTACTGTCATTATATTACCCTGGTCTACCATCTACTGTCATTATATTACCCTGGTCTACCATCTACTGTCATTATATTACCCTGGTCTACCATCTACTGTCATTATATTACCCTGGTCTACCATCTACTGTCATTATATTACCCTGGTCTACCATCTACTGTCATTATATTACCCTGGTCTACCATCTACTGTCATTATATTACCCTGGTCTACCATCTACTGTCATTATATTACCCTGGTCTACCATCTACTGTCATTATATTACCCTGGTCTACCATCTACTGTCATTATATTACCCTGGTCTACCATCTACTGTCATTATATTACCCTGGTCTACCATCTACTGTCATTATATTACCCTGGTCTACCATCTACTGTCATTATATTACCCTGGTCTACCATCTACTGTCATTATATTACCCTGGTCTACCATCTACTGTCATTATATTACCCTGGTCTACCATCTACTGTCATTATATTACCCTGGTCTACCATCTACTGTCATTATATTACCCTGGTCTACCATCTACTGTCATTATATTACCCTGGTCTACCATCTACTGTCATTATATTACCCTGGTCTACCATCTACTGTCATTATATTACCCTGGTCTACCATCTACTGTCATTATATTACCCTGGTCTACCATCTACTGTCATTATATTACCCTGGTCTACCATCTACTGTCATTATATTACCCTGGTCTACCATCTTCTGTCATTATATTACCCTGGTCTGCCATCTACTGTCATTATATTACCCTGGTCTACCATCTACTGTCATTATATTACCCTGGTCTACCATCTACTGTCATTATATTACCCTGGTCTACCATCTACTGTCATTATATTACCCTGGTATACCATCTACTGTCTGGTCTACCATCTACTGTCATTATATTACCCTGGTCTACCATCTACTGTCATTATATTACCCTGGTCTACCATCTACTGTCATTATATTACCCTGGTCTACCATCTACTGTCATTATATTACCCTGGTCTACCATCTACTGTCATTATATTACCCTGGTCTACCATCTACTGTCATTATATTACCCTGGTCTACCATCTACTGTCATTATATTACCCTGGTCTACCATCTACTGTCATTATATTACCCTGGTCTACCATCTACTGTCATTATATTACCTGGTCTACCATCTACTGTCATTATATTACCCTGGTCTACCCTCTACTCTCATTATATTACCATCTACTGTCATTATATTACCCTGGTCTACCATCTACTGTCATTATATTACCCTGGTCTACCATCTACTGTCATTATATTACCCTGGTCTACCATCTACTGTCATTATATTACCCTGGTCTACCATCTACTGTCATTATATTACCCTGGTCTATTATATTACCCTGGTCTACCCTACTGTCATTATATTACCCTGGTCTACCATCTACTGTCATTATATTACCCTGGTCTATCTACTGTCATTATATTACCCTGGTCTACCATCTACTGTCATTATATTACCCTGGTCTATCTACTGTCATTATATTACCCTGGTCTACCATCTACTGTCATTATATTACCCTGGTCTACCATCTACTGTCATTATATTACCCTGGTCTACCATCTACTGTCATTATATTACCCTGGTCTACCATCTACTGTCATTATATTACCTGGTCTGCCATCTACTGTCATTATATTACCCTGGTCTACCATCTACTGTCATTATATTACCCTGGTCTACCATCTACTGTCATTATATTACCCTGGTCTACCATCTACTGTCATTATATTACCCTGGTCTACCATCTACTGTCATTATATTACCCTGGTCTACACTCTACTGTCATTATATTACCCTGGTCTACCATCTACTGTCATTATATTACCCTGGTCTCTACTGTCATTATATTACCCTGGTCTACCATCTACTGTCATTGTATTACCCTGGTCTACCATCTACTGTCATTATATTACCCTGGTCTACCATCTACTGTCATTATATTACCCTGGTCTACCATCTACTGTCATTATATTACCCTGGTCTACCATCTACTGTCATTATATTACCCTGGTCTACCATCTAATGTCACTATATTACCCTGGTCTACCATCTACTGTCATTATATTACCCTGTTCTACCATCTAATGTCATTATATTACCCTGGTCTACCATCTACTGTCATTATATTACCCTGGTCTACCATCTACTGTCGTTATATTACCCTGGTCTATATTACCCTGGTCTACCATCTACTGTCATTATATTACCCTGGTCTACCATCTACTGTCATTATAATACCCTGGTCTACCCTCTACTGTCATTATATTACCCTGGTCTACCATCTACTGTCATTATATTACCCTGGTCTATCTACTGTCATTATATTACCCTGGTCTACCATCTACTGTCGTTATATTACCCTGGTCTACCATCTACTGTCGTTATATTACCCTGGTCTACCATCCCCTGTCATTATATTACCCTGCTATACCATCTACTGTCATTATATTACCCTGGTCTGCCATCTACTGTCATTATATTACCCTGGTCTACCATCTTCTGTCATTATATTAACCTGGTCTGCCATCTACTGTCATTATATTACCCTGGTCTACCATCTACTGTCATTATATTACCCTGGTCTACCATCTACTGTCATTATATTACCCTGGTCTACCATCTACTGTCATTATATTACCCTGGTCTACCATCTACTGTCATTATATTACCCTGGTCTTATATTACCCTGGTCTCCCATCTACTGTCATTATATTACCCTGGTCTACCATCTACTGTCATTATATTACCCTGGTCTACCATCTACTGTCATTATATTACCCTGGTCTATCTACTGTCATTATATTACCCTGGTCTACCATCTACTGTCATTATATTACCCTGGTCTACCATCTACTGTCATTATATTACCCTGGTCTATCTACTGTCATTATATTACCCTGGTCTACCATCTACTGTCGTTATATTACCCTGGTCTACCATCCCCTGTCATTATATTACCCTGCTCTACCATCTACTGTTATTATATTACCCTGGTCTGCCATCTACTGTCATTATATTACCCTGGTCTACCATCTTCTGTCATTATAATAACCTGGTCTGCCATCTACTGTCATTATATTACCCTGGTCTACCATCTACTGTCATTATATTACCCTGGTCCTCCCCTCTACTGTCATTATATTACCCTGCTCTACCATCTACTGTCATTATATTACCCTGGTCTGCCATCTACTGTCATTATATTACCCTGGTCTACCATCTTCTGTCATTATAATAACC
>NW_024605620.1:0-5066 GCF_018296145.1 Oncorhynchus tshawytscha | reverse complement strand
GGTGGTGATGAGCCTATCAGTATATTAGGGTGGTGATTAGTCAATCATTATATTAGGGGTGGTGATGAGTATATCTATCAGTGCCTGGGGGTGGTGATGAGTCTATCAGTATATTAGGGTGGTGATGAGTCTATCAGTATATTAGGGGTGGTGATGAGCATATCAGTATATTAGGGGTGGTGATAGTATATCTATCAGTGCCTGGGGGTGGTGATGAGTCTATCAGTTTATTAGAGGGTGGGGATGAGTCTATCAGTATATTAGGGGTGGTGATGAGTATATATATCAGTATATTAGGGGTGGTGATTAGTCAATCAGTATATTAGGGGTGGTGATGAGCCTATCAGTATATTAGGGGTGGTGATGAGTCTGTCAGTATATTAGGGTGGGATGAGTCTATCATTATATTAGGGGTGGTGATGAGTATATCAGTATATTAGGGGTGGTGATGAGTCTATCAGTATTTAGGTGGTGATGAGTCTATCAGTATATTAGGGGTGTTGATGAGTCTATCAGTATATTAGGGGTGTTGATGAGACTATTAGTATATTAGGGGGTGGTGAGGAGTCTACCTGTATATCAGGGGGTGGTTATGAGACTATCAGAATATTAGGGGGTGGTGATGAGTCTATCTATCAGTATATTAGGGGGTGGTGATGAGTCTATCAGTATATTAGGGGTGGTGATGAGACTATCAGTATATTAGGGGTGGTGAGGAGTCTACCTGTATATCAGGGGGTGGTTATGAGTCTATCAGAATATTAGAGGGTGGTGATGAGTCTATCTATCAGTGTATTAGGGGGTGGTGATGAGTCTATCAGTATATTAGGGGTGGTGATGAGTCTATCAGATATTAGGGGTGGTGATGAGTCTATCTTTCAGTTATATTAGGGTGGTGATGAGTCTATCAGTTTATTAGGGGGTGGGATGAGTCTATCAGTATATTAGGGGTGGTGATGAGTCTATCAGTATATTAGGGTGGTGATGAGTCTATCAGTATATTAGGGCGTGGTGATGAGCCTATCCATATATTAGGGGGTGGGGATGAGTCTATCAGTATATTAGGGGGTGGTGATGAGACTATTATTATATTAGGGTTGGTGATGAGTATATCAGTATATTAGGGGTGGTGATGTCTAGTCTATCAGTATATTAGGGGTGGTGATGAGCCTATCAGTATAGTTAGAGGTGGTGATGAGTCTATCAGTATATTAGGGGTGCTGATGAGACTATTAGTATATTAGGGGTGGTGAGGAGTCTACCTGTATATCAGAAATGGTTATGAGACTATCAGAATATTAGGGGGTGGTGATGAGTCTATCTATCAGTGTATTAGGGGTGGTGATGAGTCTATCAGTATATTAGGGGTGGTGATGAGACTATGAGAATATTAGGGGTGGTGATGAGTCTATCTTTCAGTTATATTAGGGGTGGTGATGAGTCTATCAGTTTATTAGAGGGTGGTGATGAGTCTATCAGTATATTAGGGGTGTGATGAGTCTATCATATATTAGTGGTGATAGTATATCTATCAGTATCCTAGGTGGTGATGAGTCTATCAGTATATTAGGGGTAGTGATGAGTCTATCAGTATATTAGGGGTGGTGATGAGTCTATCAGTATAATAGGGGGTGGTGATGAGTATCTATCAGTATATTAGGGGTGGTGATGAGCCTATCAGTATATTAGGGGTGGTGATGAGTCCAATCAGTATATTAGGGGTGGTGATGAGTCTATCAGTATATTAGGGGTGGTGATGAGTCTATCCATATATTAGGGGGTGATGATGAGCCTATCAGTATATTAGGGGGTGGTGATGAGTCAATCAGTATATTAGGGTGGGGATGAGTCTATCAGTATATTAGGGGTGGTGATGAGTCTATCTATCAGTATATTAGGGGTGGTGATGAGTCTATCAGTATATTAGGGGTGGTGATGAGTCTATCAGTATATTACGTGTGGTGATGAGTCTATCAGAATATTAGGGTGGTGATGAGTCCATCAGTATATTAGGGGTGGTGATGAGTCTATCAGTATATTAGGGGGTGGTGATGAGTATCTATCAGTATATTAGGGGTGGTGATGAGCCTATCAGTATATTAGGGGTGGTGATTAGTCAATCAGTATATTAGGGGTGGTGATGATTCTATCAGTATATTAGGGGTGGTGATGAGTCTATCCATATATTAGGGGGTGGTGATGAGTCTATCAGTATATTAGGGGGTGGTCATGAGTCTATCAGTATATTAGGGGGTGGTGATGAGTCTATCTATCAGTGAATTAGGGTGGTGATGAGGCTATCCGTATATTAGGGGTGGTGATGAGCCTATCAGTATATTAGGGGTGGTGATGAGTCTGTCAGTATATTAGGGGTGGGGATGAGTCTATCAGTATATTAGGGGGTGGTGATGAGACTATTATTATATTAGGGTTGGTGATGAGTATATCAGTATATTAGCGGGTGGTGATGAGTCTATCAGTATATTAGGGGGTGTTGATGAGACTATTAGTATATTAGGGGTGGTGAGGAGTCTACCTGTATATCAGGGGTGGTTATGAGACTATCAGAATATTAGGGGGTGGTGATGAGTCTATCTATCAGTGTATTAGGGGTGGTGATGAGTCTATCAGTATATTAGGGGGTGGTGATGAGACTATGAGAATATTAGGGGTGGTGATGAGTCTATCTTTCAGTTAATTAGGGGGTGGTGATGAGTCTATCAGTTTATTAGAGGGTGGGGATGAGTCTATCAGTATATTAGGGGTGGTGATGAGTCTATCAGTATATTAGGGGTGGTGATGAGTCTATCAGTATATTAGGGCGTGGTGATGAGCCTATCCATATATTAGGGGTGGTGATGAGTCTATCAGTTTATTAGGGGTGGTGATGAGTCTATCTATCAGTATATTAGAGGTGGTGATGAGTCTATCAGTATATTAGGGGTGGTGAGGAGTCTATCATTATATTAGGGGGTGGTGATGAGTATATCTATCAGTGCCTGGGGGTGGTGATGAGTCTATCAGTATATTAGGGGTGGTGATGAGTCTATCAGTATATTAGGGGTGGTGATGAGCATATCAGTATATTAGGGGTGGTGATGAGTATATCTATCAGTATATGGGGGTGGTGATGAGTCTATCAGTTTATTAGAGGGTGGTGATGAGATCAGAGGGTGGGGATGAGTCTATCAGTATATTAGGGGGTGGTGATGAGTATATCTATCAGTATATTAGGGGTGGTGATTAGTCAATCAGTATATTAGGGGTGGTGATGAGCCTATCAGTATATTAGGGGTGGTGATGAGTCTGTCAGTATATTAGGGGGTGGTGGATGAGTCTATCAGTATATTAGGGTGGTGATGAGACTATTATTATATTAGGGGTGGTGATGAGTATATCAGTATATTAGGGGTGGTGATGAGACTATCAGAATATTAGGGGGTGGTGATGAGTCTATCTTTCAGTTATTTAGGGGTGGTGATGAGTCTATCAGTTTATTAGAGGGTGGGGATGAGTCTATCAGTATATTAGGGGTGGTGATGAGTCTATCAGTATATTAGGGGGTGGTCATGAGTCTATCAGTATATTAGGGGTGGTGATGAGTCTATCTATCAGTGAATTAGGGGGTGGTGATGAGGCTATCAGTATATTAGGGGGTGGTGATGAGCCTATCAGTATATTAGGGGGTGGTGATGAGTCTGTCAGTATATTAGGGGGTGGTGATGAGTCTATCAGTATATTAGGGGGTGGTGATGAGTCTATTATTATATTAGGGGGTGGTGATGAGTCTATCAGTATATTAGGGGTGGTGATGAGTCTATCAGTATATTAGGGGTGGTGATGAGTCTATCCAGTATATTAGGGGGTGGTGATGAGTCTATCAGTATATTAGGGGTTGGTGATGAGCCTATCAGTATATTAGGGGTGGTGATGAGCATATCTATCAGTGTTTTAGGGGGTGGTGATGAGTCTATCAGTATAGTAGGGGGTGGTGATGAGTCTATCAGTATATTAGGGCGTGGTGATGAGCCTATCCATATATTAGGGGGTGGTGATGAGTCTAATAAACTGATAGACTCATCACCACCCCCAAATTCACTGAAAGATAGACTCGCACCACCCCCTAATATTCTGGGGGTGGTGATGAGTCTACTGAGCATATCAGTATATTAGGGGTGGTGATGAGTATATCTATCAGTGCCTGGAGGGTGGTGATGAGTCTATCAGTATATTAGGGGGTGGTGATTAGTCAATCAGTATATTAGGGGGTGGGGATGAGTCTATCAGTATTTTAGGGGGTGGTGATGAGTCTATCTATCAGTGTATTAGGGGGCGGTGATGAGCCTATTCGTATATTAGGGGTGGTGATGAGTCTATTAGTATATTAGAAGGTGGTGATGAGTCTATCAGTATATTAGGGGTGGTGATGAGTCTATCAGTATATTAGGAGGTGGTGATGAGCCTATCAGTATATTAGGGGTGGTGATGAGTCTATCTATCAGTGTATTAGGGGTGGTGATGAGTCTATCAGTATATTAGGGGGTGGTTATGAGTCTATCAGTATATTAGGGGTGGTGATGAGCCTATCAGTATATTAGGGGTGGTGATGAGTCTACCAGTACATTAGGGGGTGGTGATGAGTCTATCAGTACATTAGGGGTGGTGATGAGTCTATCTATCAGTATATTAGGGGGTGGTGATGAGTCTATAAGTATATCAGTGGTGGTGATGAGACTATCAGAATATTATGGGGTGGTGATGATTTTATCAGTATCAGTAGTGATGTATATCCATCAGTGGGGTGGTGATGATTTTTATCTATCAGTTAATTGGGGTGGTGATGAGTCCATCTGTATATTATGGGGTTGGGATGAGTCTATCAGTATATTAGGGGTGGTGATGAGTCTATCTATCAGTATATTTGGGGTGGTGATGAGCCTATCAGTTTATTAGGGGGTGGTGATGAGTCAATCAGTATATTATTGGGTGGTGATGAGTCTATCAGTATATTAGAGGGTGGTGATGAGTCTATCAGTATATTAGGGGGGTGGTGATTAGTCTATCTA
>NW_024605619.1:0-5066 GCF_018296145.1 Oncorhynchus tshawytscha | reverse complement strand
AGCTGAACAGCAACCCTCTGTCAGACCACAGTGACCTAAACTAGAGGGCAGAAGAGCACATGTTGAAAACATCCACATAACTCATACTGAAGATATTTAACTCACACTAGTGTCTGTATGTTGCAGAGTGGACTGGTTAGTCCATCACAGAGCAGCTCCCACTCCTCTGTCTCCCAGGTCATTGTAGCTGAGGTCTAGTTCTCTCAGGGAGTTTAGTGTCTGCAGAGCTGAGGCCAGAGTCTCACAGGATTCATATGTGAGGTCACAGTGATCCAGTCTGGAGAGAGAGGAGATGTGTCGACACTAAAATATGCAAAGCTTTAAGAATAATGAGATGCATTAAGACAATAACAGAAAGGCACATGATTTAACAATGTTAAAGACAAACATACTAACTACATACAAAATATTCTGTATCAATACTCAGTGGATACTGAAGAAAATGTGCTTACACAAGTCTCTCTATGTTGCAGAGTGGACTGGTTAGTCCAACACAGAGCAGCTCCACTCCTCTGTCTTCCAGGTCATTGTTGCTGAGGTCCAGTTCTCTCAAGGGGAGTTTGGTGTCTGCAGAGCTGAGGCAGAGTCTCACAGGATTCATGTGTGATTTTACAGCCAGCTAGTCTGGAGAGAGGAGATGTGTCGATACACAGTTAAATACACAAAGCTTTAATGAGACAGTATATCACAAGTGTCACACCTCACATTTTTGTAAATATTTGAGTATATTTTTTTCATGTGACAACACTGAAGAAATGACACTTTGCTACAATGTAAAGTAGTGAGTGTACAGCTTGTATAACAGTGTACATTTGCTGTCCCCTCAACATAACTCAACACACAGCTATTAATGTCTGAACCGCTGGCAACAAAGGTGAGTACACCCCTAAGTGAAAATGTCCAAATTGGGCCCAAAGTGTCAATATTTTGGTGGCCACCATCATTTTCCAGCACTGCCTTAACCCTCTTGGAGTTCACCAGAGCTTCACAGGTTGCCACTGGAGTCCTCTTCCACTCCTCCATGACGACATCACAGAGCTGGTGGATGTTAGAGACCTTGCTCTCCTCCACCTTCCATTTGAGGATGCCCCACAGAAACTCAATAGGGTTTAAGTCTGGAGACATGCTTGGCCAGGCCATCACCTTTACCCTCAGCTTCTTTAGCAAGGCAGTGGTCGTCTTGGAGGTGTGTTTGGGGTCGTTATCATGTTGGAATACTGCCCTGCGGCCCAGTCTCCGAAGGGAGGGGGATAATGCTCTGCTTCAGTACATGTTGGCATTCATGGTTCCCTCAATGAACTGTAGCTCCCCAGTGCCGGCAGCACTCATGCAGCCCCAGACCATGACACTCCCACCACCATGCTTGACGGTAGGCAAGACACTTGTCTTTGTACTCCTCACCTGGTTGTCGCCACACACACTTGACACCATCTGAAATAAATAAACTTATCTTGGTCTCGTCAGACCACAGGACATGGTTCCAGTAATCCATGTCCTTAGTCTGCTTGTCAAACTGTTTACGGGCTTTCTTGTGCATCAGCTTTAGAAGAGGCTTCCTTCTGGCACGACAGCCATGCAGACCAATTTGATGCAGTGTACGGCGTATGGTCTGAGCACTGACAGGCTGAACCCCCACCCCTTCAACCTCTGCAGCAATGCTGGCAGCAATCATATGTCTATTTCCCAAAGACAACCTCTGGATATGACGCTGAGCACGTGCACTCAACTTCTTTGGTCGACCATGGTGAGGCCTGTTCTGAGTGGAACCTGTCCAGTTAAACCGCTGTATGGTCTTGGCCACCGTGCTGCAGCTCAGTTTCAGGGTCTTGGCAATCTTCTTATAGCCCAGTCCATCTTTATGTAGAGCAACAATTATTTTTTCAGATCCTCAGAGAGTTCTTTGCCATGAGGTGCCATGTTGAACTTCCAGTGACCAGTCAGTATGAAGGAGTGTGAGAGCAATGACACCAAATTTAACACACCTGCTCCCCATTCACACCTGAGACCTTGTAACACTAACGAGTCACATGACACCCGGGAGGAAAATGGCTAATTGGGCCCAATTTGGATATTTTCACTTAGGGGTGTACTCACTTTGTTGCCAGCGGTTTAGACATTAATGGCTGTGAGTTGAGTTATTTTGAGGGGACAGCAAATGTACACTGTTATACAAGCTGTACACTCACTACTTTACATTGTAGCAAAGTGTCATTTCTTCAGTGTTGTCACATGAAAAGATATACTCAAATATTGACAAAAATGTGAGGGGTGTACTCACTGTTGTGATATACTGTATGCATGAAGACAAAAACAGAAGGGCACATGATTTAACAATGTTAAAAACACACACATACTAACCATATACAAAATATATAAAACCCACAGTGGCTACTGAAGAAGGACGTTAACTCACACTAGTGTCTGTATGTTGCAGAGTGGACTGGTTAGTCCAACACAGAGCAGCTTCACTCCTCTGTCTTCCAGGTTATTGTAGCTGAGGTCCAGTTCTCTCAGGGGGAGTTTGGTGTCTGCAGAGCTGAGGCCAGAGTCTCACAGGATTTATATGTGAGTTCACAGCGATCCAGTCTGGAGAGAGGAGATAATCTGTTAGACATACAAATCCTTCATTATAATGATACTGTCAACATCAACTCAATAACAGAACTTACAGTGCTCTCTTGCAGGTTTCACTACGGGCAGCAACCTCTGATAACCTTCCTCTGATGTGTTGTATGTCTTCAGGTCAAACTCCTCCAGCACCTCCTCTGACATCAGTAACAGGTAGGCCAGGGCTGAACATTGGTCAGGTTTTAGTCTTGTTTCTGAAAGAGTTCCTGAATGCAGGGAGTTCTGCATGTCTTCAACTAGAGAGTTGGCACCAAGTTCATTCAGACAGTGGAACAAGTTGATGATCCTTTCTGGTGAGGATTCCTTCTTGATCTTGTTTGAAAGGTACCTGGCTGTTCTCTCAACTGCATTGGTCTGTGTTGTACTTCCTGTCTGTGTCAGAAGGCCTCGTAACAGATTCTGATTGGATTCCAGTGAGAGACCCAGAAGGAAGCGGAGGAACAGGTCCAGGTGTCCATTCTCACTCTTCAAGGCCTGGTCCACTGCTCTCCTGTGTAAGTCAGACAACTGGATTGACTCCTTCTTTTCATCATCACTAGTGGGGATTTTCTGAAAAACATTTTCCTTCTTGTCCAGACATGATTCTAAAGCATGCACTGCTGCTAGAAACTCCTGAATGCTCAGATGCACAAAGCTGTAGACCTTGTCTTGGTACAGCCCAGATTCTTCTTTAAAGATCTCTGTACACAATGCTGAGTACTCTGATGCCTCTGTGACATCAAGGCCACAATCTCAGGTCCTCCTCATAGAAGATCAGGTTGCCCTTCTGCAGCTGTTGGAAAGCCAGCTTTGCCAGTTTCAGGATCATCTCTTTGTCTGACTGAGACAGTTCCTTTGGGTTTGTCTCTGTGGATTTGTTGTACTTCCTGTTCTTCACAATGATTTGGATGTGTATGAAGTGTGAGTACATCTGGGTCAGATTTTGGGGACTTCATCCTTCTCTGTCTCTTTCAGCATCATCTCAAAGACAGTGGCTGATATCCAACAGAAGACTGGTATGTGGCACATGATATGGAGGCTCCTTGATGATGTCTTCATGTGTTTGATGATTTCATTGGCCAGATTCTGATCTGTGATTTTCTTCCTGAAGTACCCCTCCTTCTGGGATCATTGAACCAGATCATTGAAAATCAGAAACTTTCTGTCCAAAATGATGCAGAAAAATTAATCCATGCTTTTGTCACTTCTAGGTTAGACTACTGCAATGCTCTATTTTCCGGCTACCCGGATAAAAGCACTAAATAAACTTCAGTTAGTGCTAAATACGGCTGCTAGAATCCTGACTAGAACCAAAAAAATTTGATCATATTACTCCAGTGCTAGCCTCTCTACACTGGCTTCCTGTCAAAGCAAGGGCTGATTTCAGGTTTTACTGCTAACCTACAAAGCATTACATGGGCTTGCTCCTACCTATCTCTCTGATTTGGTCACCCGTATATACCTACACGTACGCTACGGTCACAAGACGCAGGCCTCCCTAATTGTCCCTAGAATTTCTAAGCAAACAGCTGGAGGCAGGGCTTTCTCTATAGAGCTCCATTTTTATGGAACGGTCTGCCTACCCATGTCAGAGGCCGCAAACTCGGTCTCAACCTTTAAGTCTTTGCTGAAGACTCATCTCTTCAGTGGGTCATATGATTGAGTGTAGTCTGGCCCAGGAGTGGGAAGGTGAACGGAAGGCTCTGGAGCAACGAACCGCCCTTGCTGTCTCTGCCTGGCCGGTTCCCCTCTTTCCACTGGGATTCTCTGCCTCTAACCCTATTACAGGGGCTGGGTCACTGGCTTACTGGGGCTCTCTCATGCCGTCCCTGGAGGGTGCGTCACCTGAGTGGGTTGATTCACTGTTGTGGTCATCCTGTCTGGGTTGGCGCCCCCTTGGGTGTGCCGTGGCGAGATCTTTGTGGGCTATACTCAGCCTTGTCTCAGGATGGTAAGTTGGTGGTTGAAGATATCCCTCTAGTGGTGTGGGGGCTGTGCTTTGGCAAAGTGGGTGGGGTTATATCCTTCCTGTTTGGCCCTGTCCGGGGGTGACCTCGGATGGGGCCACAGTGTCTCCTGACCCCTCCTGTCTCAGCCTCCAGTATTTATGCTGCAGTAGTTTATGTGTCGGGGCTGGGGTCAGTTTGTTATATCTGAGTACTTCTCTGTCCTATTCGGTGTCCTGTGTGAATCTAAGTGTGCATTCTCTAATTCTCTCCTTCTCTCTTTTTCTTTCTCTCTCTCGGAGGACCTGAGCCCTAGGACCTGAGCTCCAGGACTACCTGACATGATGACTCCTTGCTGTCCCCAGTCCACCTGGCCATGCTGCTGTTCCAGTTTCAACTGACCTGAGCCCTAGGACCATGCCCCAGGACTACCTGACATGATGACTCCTTGCTGTCCCCAGTCCACCTGGCCATGCTGCTGCTCCAGTTTCAACTTCCACCTGACTGTTCTGC
>NW_024605618.1:0-5061 GCF_018296145.1 Oncorhynchus tshawytscha | reverse complement strand
TGTCATTATCTAACTACTTCCGGCGCCGACAGAGATGGCCGCCTCGCTTCGCGTTCCTAGGAAACTATGCAGTTTTTTTGTTTTTTTACGTGTTATTTCTTACACTAGTACCCCAGGTCATCTTAGGTTTCATTACATACAGCCGAAGAACTACTGAATATAAGATCAGCGTCAACTCACCATCAGTACGACCAGAATATGTTTTTCGCGATCACGAGTCTGTGTTCTGCCTTACAACCAGTGTAACGGAGTGGATCACATGCAGCGACCAAAAAAACGACTCAGAAAGAGGGAAACGAAGCGGTCTTCTGGTCAGACTCCGGAGACGGGCACATCGTGCACCACTCCCTAGCATTCTTCTTGCCAATGTCCAGTCTCTTGACAACAAGGTTGATGAAATCCGAGCAAGGGTAGCATTCCAGAGGGACATCAGAGACTGTAACGTTCTCTGCTTCACGGAAACATGGCTAACTGGAGAGACGCAACTGAAGCGGTGCAGCCAGCGGGTTTCTCCATGCATCGCGCCGACAGAAACAAACATCTTTCTGGTAAGAAGACGGGCGGGGGCGTATGCCTTATGGCCAACGTGACATGGTGTGATGAAAGAAACATACAGGAACTCAAATCCTTCTGTTCACCTGATTTAGAATTCCTCACAACCAAATGTAGACCGCATTATCTACCAAGAGAATTCTCTTCGATTATAATCACAGCCGTATATATCCCCCAAGCAGACACATCGATGGCTCTGAACGAACTTTATTTAACTCTCTGCAAACTGAAACGATTTATCCGGAGGCTGCATTCATTGTAGCTGGGGATTTTAACAAGGCTAATCTGAAACAAGACTCTAAATTTTATCAGCATATCGATTGCGCAACCAGGGTGGAAAGACCCTGGATCATTGTTACTCTAACTTCCGCGACGCATATAAGGCCCTGCCCCGCCCCCCTTTCGGAAAAGCTGACCACTTCCACTCCATTTTGTTGATCCCTGCCTACAGACAGAAACTAAAACAAGAAGCTCCCACGCTGAGGTCTGTCCAACGCTGGTCCAACCAAGCTGACTCCACACTGCAAGACTGCTTCCATCACGTGGACTGGGAGATGTTTCGTATTGCGTCAGACAACAACATTGACGAATACGCTGATACGGTGTGCGAGTTCATTAGAACGTGCATTGAAGATGTCGTTCCCATAGCAACGATTAAAACATTCCCTAACCAGAAACCGTGGATTGATGGCAGCATTCGTGTGAAACTGAAGGCACGAACCACTGCTTTTAATCAGGGCAAGGTGTCTGGTAACATGACTGAATACAAACAGTGCAGCTATTCCCTCCGCAAGGCTATCAAACAAGCTAAGCGCCAGTACAGAGACAAAGTAGAATCTCAATTCAACGGCTCAGACACAAGAGGCATGTGGCAGGGTCTACAGTCAATCACGGACTACAGGAAGAAACCCAGCCCAGTCACGGACCAGGATGTCTTGCTCCCAGGCAGACTAAATAACTTTTGCCCGCTTTGAGGACAATACAGTGCCACTGACACGGCCTGCAACGGAAACATGCGGTCTCTCCTTCACTGCAGCCGAAGTGAGTAAGACATTCAAACGTGTTAACCCTCGCAAGGCTGCAGGCCCAGACGGCATCCCCAGCCGCGCCCTCAGAGCATGCGCACCAGCTGGCCGGTGTGTTCACGGACATATTCAATCAATCCCTATACCAGTCTGCTGTTCCCACATGCTTCAAGAGGGCCACCATTGTTCCTGTTCCCAAGAAAGCTAAGGTAACTGAGCTAAACGACTACCGCCCGTAGCACTCACATCCGTCATCATGAAGTGCTTTGAGAGACTAGTCAAGGACCATATCACCTCCACCCTACCTGACACCCTTGACCCACTCCAATTTGCTTACCGCCCAAATAGGTCCACAGACGATGCAATCTCAACCACACTGCACACTGCCCTAACCCATCTGGACAAGAGGAATACCTATGTGAGAATGCTGTTCATCGACTACAGCTCGGCATTCAACACCATAGTACCCTCCAAGCTCGTCATCAAGCTCGAGACCCTGGGTCTCGACCCCGCCCTGTGCAACTGGGTACTGGACTTCCTGACGGGCCGCCCCCAGGTGGTGAGGGTAGGCAACAACATCTCCTCCCCGCTGATCCTCAACACTGGGGCCCCACAAGGGTGCGTTCTGAGCCCTCTCCTGTACTCCCTGTTCACCCACGACTGCGTGGCCATGCACGCCTCCAACTCAATCATCAAGTTTGCGGACGACACAACAGTGGTAGGCTTGATTACCAACAACGACGAGACGGCCTACAGGGAGGAGGTGAGGGCCCCGGAGTGTGGTGTCAGGAAAATAACCTTACACTCAACGTCAACAAAACTAAGGAGATGATTGTGGACTTCAGGAAACAGCAGAGGGAACACCCCCATCCACATCGATGGAACAGTAGTGGAGAGGGTAGCAAGTTTTAAGTTCCTCGGCATACACATCACAGACAAACTGAATTGGTCCACTCACACAGACAGCATCGTGAGGAAGGCGCAGCAGCGCCTCTTCAACCTCAGGAGGCTGAAGAAATTCGGCTTGTCACCAAAAGCACTCACAAACTTCTACAGATGCACAATCGAGAGCATCCTGGCGGGCTGTATCACCGCCTGGTATGGCAACTGCACCGCCCTCAACCGTAAGGCTCTCCAGAGGGTAGTGAGGTCTGCACAACGCATCACCGGGGCAAACTACCTGCCCTCCAGGACACCTACACCACCCGATGCTACAGGAAGGCCATAAAGATCATCAAGGACATCAACCACCCGAGCCACTGCCTGTTCACCCCGCTGTCATCCAGAAGGCGAGGTCAGTACAGGTGCATCAAAGCTGAGATCGAGAGACTGAAAACAGCTTCTATCTCAAGGCCATCAGACTGTTAAACAGCCACCACTAACATTGAGTGGCTACTGCCAACACACTGTCAATGACACTGACTCTACTCCAGCCACTTTAATCATGGGAATTGATGGGAAATGATGTAAATATATCACTAGCCACTTTAAACAATGCTACCTTATATAATGTTACTTACCCTACATTATTCATCTCATATGCATACGTTGATACTGTACTCTATATCATCGACTGCATCCTTATGTAATACATGTATCACTAGCCACTTTAACTATGCCACTTGGTTTACATACTTATCTCATATGTATATACTGTACTCGATATCATCTACTGTATCTTGCCTATGCTGCTCTGTACCATCACTCATTCATATATCCTTATGTACATATTCTTTATCCCCTTACACTGTGTATAAGACAGTAGTTTTTTGGAATTGTTAGTTAGATTACTTGTTCGTTATTACTGCATTGTCGGAACTAGAAGCACAAGCATTTCGCTACACTCGCATTAACATCTGCTAACCATGTGTATGTGACAAATAAAATTTGATTTGATTTGATTTGATTGATTTCTAACCCTAACTGACTACTGTTAACATGTCATTATCTAGCCCTAACTGGACTACTGTTAACATGTCATTATCTAGCCCTAACTGGACTACTGTTAACAGAGATCATTATCTAGCCCTAACTGGACTACTGTTAACAGAGATCATTATCTAGCCCTAACTGGACTACTGTTAACATGTCATTATCTAGCCCTAACTGGACTACTGTTAACAGAGATCATTATCTAGCCTAACTGGACTACTGTTAACATGTCATTATCTAGCCCTAACTGGACTACTGTTAACAGAGATCATTATCTAGCCCTAACTGGACTACTGTTAACAGAGATCATTATCTAGCCCTAACTGGACTACTCTTAACATGTCATTATCTAGTCCTAACTGGACTACTGTTAACAGAGATCATTATCTAGCCCTAACTGGACTACTGTTAACAGAGATCATTATCTAGCCCTAACTGGACTACTGTTAACAGAGTTCATTGTGTAGCCCTAACTGGACTACTGTTAACAGAGATCATTATCTAGCCCTAACTGGACTATTGTTAACATGTCATTATCTAGCCCTAACTGGACTACTGTTAACATGTCATTATCTAGGCCTAACTGGACTACTGTTAACATGTCATTATCTAGCCCTAACTGGACTACTGTTAACAGAGATCATTATCTAGCCCTAACTGGACTACTGTTAACATGTCATTATCTAACCCTAACTGACTACTGTTAACATGTCATTATCTAGCCCTAACTGGACTACTGTTAACATGTCATTATCTAGCCCTAACTGGACTACTGTTAACAGAGATCATTATCTAGCCCTAACTGGACTACTGTTAACAGAGATCATTATCTAGCCCTAACTGGACTACTGTTAACATGTCATTATCTAGCCCTAACTGGACTACTGTTAACAGAGATCATTATCTAGCCCTAACTGGACTACTGTTAACATGTCATTATCTAGCCCTAACTGGACTACTGTTAACAGGTCATTATCTAGCCCTAACTGGACTACTGTTAACAGAGATCATTATCTAGCCCTAACTGGACTACTGTTAACAGAGATCATTATCTAGCCCTAACTGGACTACTGTTAACATGTCATTATCTAGCCCTAACTGGACTACTGTTAACAGAGATCATTATCTAGCCCTAACTGGACTACTGTTAACATGTCATTATCTAGCCCTAACTGGACTACTGTTAACAGGTCATTATCTAGCCCTAACTGGACTACTGTTAACAGAGATCATTATCTAGCCCTAACTGGACTACTGTTACCATGTCATTATCTAGCCTAACTGGACTACTGTTAACATGTCATTATCTAGCCTTAACTGGACTACTGTTAACAGAGATCATTATCTAGCCCTAACTGGACTACTGTTAACATGTCATTATCTAGCCCTAACTGGACTACTGTTAACAGAGATCATTATCTAGCCCTAACTGGACTACTGTTACCATGTCATTATCTAGCCCTAACTGGACTACTGTTAACATGTCATTATCTAGCCCTAACTGGACTACTGTTAACATGTCATTATCTAGCCCTAACTGGACTACTGTTAA
>NW_024605617.1:0-5056 GCF_018296145.1 Oncorhynchus tshawytscha | reverse complement strand
CTCCCCTCTACTGTCATTCTATTGCCTGGTCTCCCCTCTACTGTGTTATATTACCCTGGTCTACCATCTGCGTCATTATATTACCCTGGTCTACCCTCTACTGTCATTATGTACCCAGATACCACCATCTACTGTCATTATATTACCCTGGTCTCTAATGTCATTATATTACCCTGGTCTACCATCCACTGTCATTATATTACCTGGTCTCCCATCTACTGTCATTATATTACCCTGGTCTGCCATCTACTGTCATTATATTACCCTGGTCTACACTCTACTGTCATTATATCACCCTGGTCTACCATCTAATGTCATTATATTACCCTGGTCTACCATCTACTGTCAATATATTACCCTGGTCTACACTCTACTGTCATTATATCACCCTGGTCTACCAACTACTGTCATTATATTACCCTGGTCTACCATCTACTGTCATTATATTAACCTGGTCTCTACTGTCATTATATTACCCTGGTCTACCGTCTACTGTCATTATATTACCCTGGTCTACCCTCTACTGTCATTATATTACCCTACTCTCCCCTGGTCTCCCGTCTACTGTCATTATATTACCCTGGTCTACATTCTACTGTCATTATATTACCCTGGTCTACACTCTACTGTCATTATATCACCCTGGTCTACCATCTACTGTCATTATATTACCCTGGTCTGCCATCTACTGTCATTATATTACCCTGGTCTACCCTCTACTGTCACTATATTACCCTGGTCTATCTACTGTCAATATATTACCCTGGTCTACCATCTACTGTCATTATATTACCTTGGTCTACCCTCTACTGTCATTATATTACCCTGGTCTCTACTGTCATTATATTTCCCTGGTCTACCATCTACTGTCATTATATTACCCTGGTCTACCCTCTACTGTCATTATATTACCCTGGTCTCTACTGTCATTATATTACCCTGGTCTACCATCCACTGTCATTGTATAACCCTGGACTACCATCTACTGTCAATATATTACCCTGTTCTACCATCTACTGTCATTATATTACCCTGGTCTACCATCTACTGTCATTATATTAGCCTGGTCTACCATCTACTGTGATTATATTACCCTGGTCTACCATCCCCGGTCATTATATTACCCTGGTCTACCATATACTGTCATTATATGACCCTGGTCTGCCATCTACTGTCATTATATTACCCTGGTCTACTATCCCCTGTCATTATATTACCCTGGTCTACCATCTACTGTCATTATATTACCCTGGCCTGCCATCTACTGTCATTATATTACCCTGGTCTACCATCTACTGTCATTATATTACCCTGGTCTGCCATCTACTGTCATTATAATACCCTGGTCTACTATCTACTGTCATTATATTACCCTGGTCTACCCTCTACTGCCATTATATTACCCTGGTCTCCCCTCTACTGTCATTATATTACCCTGGTCTACCATCTACTGTCATTACATTTTTTTAATTTTTTTATTTCACCTTTATTTAACCAGGTAGGCCAGTTGAGAACAAGTTCCCATTTGCAACTGCGACCTGGCCAAGATAAAGCATAGCAGTGTGAGCAGACAACACAGAGTTACACATGGAATAAACAATTAACAAGTCAATAACACAGTAGAAAACAAAGGGGGGAGTCTATATACAATGTGTGCAAAAGGCATGAGGAGGTAGGCGAATAATTACAATTTTGCAGATTAACACTGGAGTGATAAATGATCAGATGGTCATGTACAGGTAGAGATATTGGTGTGCAAAAGAGCAAGTAAATAAATAAAAACAGTATGGGGATGAGGTAGGTGAAAATGGGTGGGCTATTTACCAATAGACTATGTACAGCAGCAGCGATCGGTTAGCTGCTCAGATAGCTGATGTTTGAAGTTGGTGAGGGAGATAAAAGTCTCCAACTTCAGCGATTTTTGCAATTCGTTCCAGTCACAGGCAGCAGAGTACTGGAACGAAAGGCGGCCAAATGAGGTGTTGGCTTTAGGGATGATCAGTGAGATACACCTGCTGGAGCGCGTGCTACGGATGGGTGTTGCCATCGTGACCAGTGAACTGAGATAAGGCGGAGCTTTACCTAGCATGGACTTGTAGATGACCTGGAGCCAGTGGGTCTGGCGACGAATATGTAACGAGGGCCAGCCGACCAGAGCATACAGGTCGCAGTGGTGGGTGGTATAAGGTGCTTTAGTGACAAAACGGATGGCACTGTGATAGACTGCATCCAGTTTGCTGAGTAGAGTGTTGGAAGCCATTTTGTAGATGACATCGCCGAAGTCGAGGATCGGAAGGATAGTCAGTTTTACTAGGGTAAGCTTGGCGGCGTGAGTGAAGGAGGCTTTGTTGCGGAATAGAAAGCCGACTCTTGATTTGATTTTCGATTGGAGATGTTTGATATGAGTCTGGAAGGAGAGTTTGCAGTCTAGCCAGACACCTAGGTACTTATAGATGTCCACATATTCAAGGTCGGAACCATCCAGGGTGGTAATGCTAGTCGGGAATGCGGGTGCAGGCAGCGATCGGTTGAAAAGCATGCATTTGGTTTTACTAGCGTTTAAGAGCAGTTGGAGGCCACGGAAGGAGTGTTGTATGGCATTGAAGCTTGTTTGGAGGTTAGATAGCACAGTGTCCAATGACGGGCCGAAAGTATATAGAATGGTGTCGTCTGCGTAGAGGTGGATCAGGGAATCGCCCGCAGCAAGAGCAACATCATTGATATATACAGAGAAAGAGTCGGCCCGAGAATGAACCCTGTGGCACCCCATAGAGACTGCCAGAGGACCGGACAGCATGCCCTCCGATTTGACACACTGAACTCTGTCTGCAAAGTAATTGGTGAACCAGGCAAGGCAGTCATCCGAAAACCGAGGCTACTGAGTCTGCCGATAAGAATATGGTGATTGACAGAGTCGAAAGCCTTGGCAAGGTCAATGAAGACGGCTGCACAGTACTGTCTTTTATCGATGGCGGTTATGATATCGTTTAGTACCTTGAGTGTTGCTGAGGTGCACCCGTGACCGGCTCGGAAACCAGATTGCACAGCGGAGAAGGTACGGTGGGATTCGAGATGGTCAGTGACCTGTTTGTTGACTTGGCTTTCGAAGACCTTAGATAGGCAGGGCAGGATGGATATAGGTCTGTAACAGTTTGGGTCCAGGGTGCTCCCCTTGAAGAGGGGGATGACTGCGGCAGCTTTCCAATCCTTGGGGATCTCAGACGATATGAAAGAGAGGTTGAACAGGCTGGTAATAGGGGTTGCGACAATGGCGGCGGAAAGTTTCAAAAATAGGGGGTCCAGATTGTCAAGCCCAGCTGATTTGTACGGGTCCAGGTTTTGCAGCTCTTTCAGAACATCTGCTATCTGGATTTGGGTAAAGGAGAACCTGGGGAGGCTTGGGCGAGGAGCTGCCGGGGGGGCAGAGCTGTTGGCCGAGGTTGGAGTAGCCAGGCGGAAGGCATGGCCAGCCGTTGAGAAATGCTTATTGAAGTTTTCGATAATCATGGATTTATCGGTGGTGACCGTGTTACCTAGCCTCAGTGCAGTGGGCAGCTGGGAGGAGGTGCTCTTGTTCTCCATGGACTTCACAGTGTCCCAGAACTTTTTGGAGTTGGAGCTACAGGATGCAAACTTCTGCCTGTTCATATTACCCTGGTCTACCATCACCTGCATTATATTACCCTGGTCTACCATCTACTGTCATTATAATACCCTGGTCTACCATCTACTGACATTATATTACCCTGGTCTATCTACTGTCAATATATTACCCTGGTATACCATCTCCTGTCATTATATTACTCTTGGTCTACCATCTACTGTCATTATATTACCCTGGTCTACCATCTACTGTCAATATATTACCCTGGTCTACAATCTACTGTCATTATATTATCCTGGTCTACCATCTACTGTCATTATATTACCCTGGTCTATCTACTGTCATTATATTACCCTGGTCTACCATCTACTGTCATTATATTACCCTGGTCTACCATCTACTGTCATTATATTACCCTGGTCTACCATCTACTGTCATTATATTACCCTGGTCTACCATATACTGTCATTATATTACCCTGGTCTACCATCTACTGTCATTATATTACCCTGGTCTATATTACCCTGGTTTATATTACCCTGGTCTACCATCTACTGTCATTATATTACCCTGGTCTACCATCTACTGTCAATATAATACCCTTGTCTACCATCTACTGTCATTATATTACCCTGGTCTACCATCTACTGTCATTATATTACCCTGGTCTACCATCCCCTGTCATTACATTACCTTGGTCTAAACTCTACTGTCATTATATTACCCTGGTCTACCATCTACTGTCATTATAATAGCCTGGTCGACCATCTACTGTCATTATATTACCCTGTTCTACCATTTAATGTCATTATTGTTTAACTCGTCTACCATCTACTGTGATTATATTACCCTGGTCTACCATATACTGTCATTATATTACCCTGGTCTACCATCTACTGTCATTATATTACCCTGGTTTATATTACCCTGGTCTACCATCTCCTGTCATTATATTATTATATTACCCTGGTCTACCATCTACTGTCATTATATTACCCTACTCTTCCCTGGTCTCCATTCTACTGTCATTATATTACCCTGGTCTACCATCTACTGTCATTATATTACCCTGGTCTACAATCTACTGTCATTATATTACCCTGGTCTATGATCTACTGTCATTATATTACCCTGGTCTATCATCTACTGTCATTATATTACCCTTGTCTCTCTACTGTCATTATATTACCCTGGTCTACATTCTGCACTGTCATTATATGCCCTGGTCTGCCATCTACTGTCATTTATACCTGGTCTGCCCTCTACTGTCATTTATATTACCCTGGTGCCCCTCTACTGTCATTATGTGCCCTGGTCTACCATCTACTGTCATTATATTACCTGGTCTACCCTCTACTGTCGTTATATTACCCTGGTCTACCATCCCCTGTCATTATATTGCCCTGGTCTACCATCTACTGACATTTATATTCACCTGGTCTGCATCTACTG
>NW_024605616.1:0-5051 GCF_018296145.1 Oncorhynchus tshawytscha | reverse complement strand
AATTTTGGCCCATTCCTCCTGACAGAGCTGGTGTAACTGAGTCAGGTTTGTAGGCCTCCTTGCTCGCACAAGCTAATTTCAGTTCTGCCCACACATTTTCTATAGGATTGAGGTCAGGGCTTTGTGATGGCCACTCCAATACCTTGACTTTATTGTCCTTAAGCCATTTTGCCACAAGGGTTGGGGTCAGTAGGGTTGGGGTCATTGTCCATTTGGGAGACCTATTTGCGACCAAGCTATAACTTTCTGACTGATGTCCTGAGATGTTGCTTCAATATATCCACATAATTTTACGTTCCTCATGATGCCATCTATTTTGTGAAGTGCATCAGTCCCTCCTGCAGCAAAGCACCCCCACAACATGATGCTGCTTCACGGTTGGGATGGTGTTCTTCGGCTTGCAAGCCTCCCCCTTTTCCTCCAAACATAACGATGGTCATTATGGCCAAACAGTTCTATTTTTGTTTCATCAGACCAGAGGACATTTCTCCAAAAAGTACGAGCTTTGTCCCCATGTGCAGTTGCAAACCGTAGTCTGGCTTTTTTATGGCGGTTTTGGAGCAGTGGCTTCTTCCTTGTCGATATAGGACTCGTTTTACTGTGGATATAGATACTTTGTACCTGTTTCCTCCAGCATCTTTACAAGGTCCTTTGCTGTTGTTCTGTGATTGATTGGCATTTTTCGCACCAAAGTACGTTCATCTCTAGGAGACAGAACGAGTCTCCTTCCTGAGCGGTATGACGGCTGCGGGGTCCCATGGTGTGTAAAGTTGCGTACTATTGTTTGTACAGATGAACGTGGTACCTTCTTCAGGCATTTGGAAATTTCTCCCAAGGATGAACCAGACTTGTGGAGGTCTTAAAAAAAAATAATGAGGTCTTGGCTGATTTCTTTTGATTTTCCCATGATGCAAAGAGGTACCTTTTTTTGAAGGTTTGCCTTGAAATACATCCACAGGTACACCTCCAATTGAGTCAAATGATGTCAATTAGCCTATCAGAAGCTTCTAAAGCCATGACATCATTTTCTGGAATTTTCCAAGATGTTTAAAGGTACAGTCAACTTAGTGTATGTAAACTTCTGACCCACTGGAATTGTGATACAGTGAATTATAAGTGAAAAAATCTGTCTGTAAACAATTGTTGGAAAAATGACTTGTGTCATGCACAAAATAGATGTCCTAACCGACTTGCCAAAACTATAGTCTGTTTACAAGAAATGTGTGGAGTGGTTGAAAAACGTGATTTAATGACAACAACTTAAGTGTATGTAAACTTCCGGCTTCAACTGTATCCTGCCTAGTGGCGTGCTGTTTAGTTTTGGCTGCATAAGGGAAAACAATTGACTATTCAGCTTCAGATAAGAAATGACTGAGGATGTGTTTTGGTGTAACATACAGTATTATATACCTACTATCAGGCAGTATACTGTATGCTGTTATCTTCGGTTTTGTTATCTCAAATAATGAATCATTGTGATCTTGTGAGACATTGATTCAGTTTTGATTTAACTTTACTAAACGAGTGCCATTGTGAGAAGTGCTAATCTTATATTTGTGATAATAATAATAAGCGATGACTAGGATAGAACTTGATTGGGATTATTTTAAGCGATTTGAGCACCCTTTGAATCGTGGTCCTGAAAGGACAACACCGCAACCAAGTGGTCACATATCGTTCTCGGTTACACTGCGCAGCAGGGGTCCGTGGAGTTCTATCAACATCATGGCAGGCGTGGTGAATTTGGATCCTCGATCTCGTTGGTGTGATGAGAAGGTTAATGCGATGGATCAGTTTGTCTGCATATGCAATACAGATGGTGCGTTTCTGTAAGCTAAGCAGTAGAGCGAGTTCAAGTGCATCGTACATGAGCCCCAAGTCCATAACAAACTGTTTTGAGGACAGCCGTTTGTGCAACTCCTTGGTAGAGTTTTCTGTCTGTGGCTGTTCTTGTAACATCGGATTTGGCCCGCTCAAAATGGTCACGCCTCCAACCGACAGGCCTACAGTTATTCACCATTTGCACCCCGCCAGAGAGTGAGAGAGAAGACATGGAAGAAACCACAATTTACATACCTATAGACTGCTATAGCCTACATATTTATTTAGTTTGTCATTCTATCGTTTTCATGGAATTTTAGTAGAAATTCAATCATTTATTTTGAATTTATCAGAATGCATGTTTCAGAAATATTTTTTACAGCTCTGTGTATTCTGCACCGCTCCCCCGAACTACGGCATCACTATATCCTATATATCCTCACTATATCCTCTTCAATTTATCCCGTGAATCTCACGGGATAAAGCATCTGAGTGAGCTGTCTTACTATACTGCACGTAGCACATGTATCTGATGCTGTCTGGACAAATAGAGTATGTCCTACTCTTTTTGTCCACACGACATCAGTTACAGGGGATACACATACTGAGACAAAGGGGGCAATTTCGCTCACTCGGATGCTTAATCTGAGATTGATGGATCTTTCTGTCAGCACGCATCTTGGTCTAAATATATTATCAATATTTAAAAATATATATATATATATATATTTTTTTTTGACTGGCAAGGAGGTATAGTAGGGCGGGCCAGGCCCCCTAAGGCCGGCCATAACGTTGGCCCTGGGTGGGGCTGTGTTCAGCCCACCAATAGATCTTGGCTGGTATGATGAATACAGTCAACAAGCTACTCTCTGATTTATATAACACAGACTAACATGCTTTAACACATAGACCCTCATCAGTAAAATATAGACAACCATGGAGATGGAAATGGGTGTAATGAGATGCAGGCAGGTTAGGTTGCACACATGCACATATGAAACAAAGATGTATGGTGTTGTACAGAATAGTTTACCATACAATGTATATGTTTTAGTTACTGAAATATAGTTATATAACTGGATATCAAATCAAAGTGTATTTGTCACGTGCACCAAATACAACAGGTGTAGACCTTACAGTGAAATGCTGAATAGAACAGGTGTAGACCTTACAGTGAAATGCTGAATACAACATGTGTAGTAGACCTTACAGTGAAATGCTGAATAGAACAGGTGTAGACCCTACAGTGAAATGCTGAATACAACATGTGTAGTAGACCTTACAGTGAAATGCTGAATAGAACAGGTGTAGTAGACCTGACAGTGAAATGCTGAATACAACAGGTGTAGTAGACCTCACAGTGAAATGCTGAATACATGAGGTATAGACCCGACAGTGTAATGCTGAATACAACAGGTGAGGTAGACCTTACAGTGAAATGCTAAATACAACAGGTGTAGTAGACCTTACAGTGAAATGCTGAATACAACAGGTGTAGTAGACCTTACAGTGAAATGCTGAATACAACAGGTGTAGTAGACCTTAGTGAAATGCTGAATACAACAGGTGTAGTAGACCTCACAGTGAAATGCTGAATACAACAGGTGTAGTAGACCTTACAGTGAAATGCCGAATACAACATGTGTAGTAGACCTTACAGTGAAATGCCGAATACAACAGGTGTAGTAGACCTGACAGTGAAATGCTGAATACAACAGGTGTAGTAGACCTTACAGTGAAATGCCGAATACAACATGTGTAGTAGACCTTACAGTGAAATGCCGAATACAACAGGTGTAGTAGACCTGACAGTGAAATGCTGAATACAACAGGTGTAGTAGACCTTACAGTGAAATGCTGAATACAACAGGTGTAGTAGACCTTACAGTGAAATGCTGAATACAACAGGTGTGCCTTGTTAAAAGTTAGTAGACCTTACAGTGAAATGCTGAATACAACCGGTGTAGTAGACCTTACAGTGAAATGCTGAATACAACAGGTGTAGTAGACCTTACAGTGAAATGCTTACTTACAGGCTCTAACCAATAGTACAAAAAAGGTGTTAGTTGAACAATGGGTAAGTAAAGAAATAAAACAACAGTAAAAAGACAGGCTATATACAGTAGCGAGGCTATAAAAGTAGAGAGGCTACATACAGACACCGGTTAGTCAGGCTGATTGAGGTAGTATGTACATGTGAGGCACGTAGATAGAATATAGATATAATAACAGTCAACTGCAAGACAAGGTTAAGGTTACTGTATATCCATTTGTCAGAAATGCTAGGTGCATCAGTGTAGCTCTGTCCACATATCCACTACCCTCTGAGTCTACCAGTGCATGGTCAACAAACACACACACGCGCATACACACACAATGAGACATATGTAGATCCATAAGTTCAAGCATGTCACCCATATGTCCCGGTTCAAGGAACACTGGACTTAGGGGTGACGGTCGGGAATCGATCCCATTCGTGTAGTCTCCGTCATCAGCGAGAGCACCCAATAGAGAGGCACTTCCTGTTACACTACATTAAAGCCACAGGAAAAGATCAGGTGACCCAATCCAGACTAATTTATCTATCTAACCCTGACACGGAGCTCTTCCTGTGCAGAGACCAGATACTGGACCTGGACAGCTACAATGTTTCTACAGCCAGGTTAGACTGTACTAGAGAGAGAGATGCAGTATGTGTAGGATGGGGTGTGTGTGCAGGGGTGGATGTGTGTGTGTGCGTATGTGCTACTTGGTTCTGTATGTTGGCATGTTTTGTTGAGAATGCATGTAATGATGTATATTTGTATACTTACAGTACCAGTCAAAAGTTTGGACGAACCTACTCATTCCAGGGTTTTTCTTTATTTTTTTATTCTTTTCTACATTGTCGAACAATAGTGAAGACAGCAAAACTATGAAATAACACATAAGGAATCATGTAGTAACCAACAAAGTTTGAAACAAATCAAAGTATATTTTATATTTGAGATTCTTCAAAATAGCCACCCTTTGACTTTGATGACAGCTTTGCACATGCTTTGGCATTCTCTCAACCAGCTTCATGAGGTAATCACCTGGAATGCATTTTAATTAACAGGTGTGCCTTGTTAAAAGTTAATTTGTGGAATCTCTTTCCTTCTTAATGTGTTTGAGCTATTCAGTTGTGTTGTGACAAGTTAGAGGGTGCAATACAGAAGATAACCCTATTTGGTAAAAGACTAAGTCCAGAT
>NW_024605615.1:0-5046 GCF_018296145.1 Oncorhynchus tshawytscha | reverse complement strand
CCATGTGCTGCAGTGACCATGCAGACTGATCACACGTGTCTCCATGTGCTGCAGTGACCATGCAGACTGATCACACGTGTCTCCATGTGCTGCAGTGACCATGCAGACTGATCACACGTGTCTCCATGTGCTGCATTGACCATGCAGACTGAGGGAAAGTGTCTCCATGTGCTGCATCGACCATGCAGACTGATGACACACGTCTCCATGTGCTGCAGTGACCATGCAGACTGATCACACGTGTCTCCATGTGCTGCAGTGACCATGCAGACTGATCACACGTGTCTCCATGTGCTGCAGTGACCATGCAGACTGATCACACGTGTCTCCATGTGCTGCATTGACCATGCAGACTGAGGGAAAGTGTCTCCATGTGCTGCATTGACCATGCAGACTGATCACACGTGTCTCCATGTGCTGCAGTGACCATGCAGACTGAGGAAAGTGTCTCCATGTGCTGCATTGACCATGCAGACTGAGGGCAAAAGTGTCTCCATGTGCTGCAGTGACCATGCAGACTGAGGGAAAGTGTCTCCATGTGCTGCATCGACCATGCAGACTGAGGACAAGTGTCTCCATGTGCTGCAGTGACCATGCAGACTGAGGACAAGTGTCTCCATGTGCTGCATTGACCATGCAGACTGAGGGCAAAGTGTCTCCATGTGCTGCAGTGACCATGCAGACTGAGGAAAGTGTCTCCATGTGCTGCAGTGACCATGCAGACTGAGGGAAAGTGTCTCCATGTGCTGCAGTGACCATGCAGACTGATCACACGCGTCTCCATGTGCTTCAGTGACCATGCAGACTGATCACACGTGTCTCCATGTGCTGCAGTGACCATGCAGACTGAGGGAAAGTGTCTCCATGTGCTGCAGTGACCATGCAGACTGAGGGAAAGTGTCTCCATGTGCTGCAGTGACCATGCAGACTGAGGGAAAGTGTCTCCATGTGCTGCAGTGACCATGCAGACTGATGGAAAGTGTCTCCATGTGCTGCATTGACCATGCAGACTGAGGGAAAGTGTCTCCATGTGCTGCAGTGACCATGCAGACTGAGGGAAAGTGTCTCCATGTGCTGCATCGACTATGCAGACTGAGGGAAAGTGTCTCCATGTGCTGCAGTGACCATGCAGACTGAGGGAAAGTGTCTCCATGTGCTGCATTGACCATGCAGACTGAGGCAAAGTGTCTCCATGTGCTGCAGTGACCATGCAGACTGAGGGAAAGTGTCTCCATGTGCTGCAGTGACCATGCAGACTGAGGGAAAGTGTCTCCATGTGCTGCAGTGACCATGCAGACTGATCACACGCGTCTCCATGTGCTTCAGTGACCATGCAGACTGATCACACGTGTCTCCATGTGCTGCAGTGACCATGCAGACTGATCACACGTGTCTCCATGTGCTGCATTGACCATGCAGACTGAGGGAAAGTGTCTCCATGTGCTGCATCGACCATGCAGACTGATCACACGCATCTCCATGTGCTTCAGTGACCATGCAGACTGATCACACGTGTCTCCATGTGCTGCAGTGACCATGCAGACTGATCACACGTGTCTCCATGTGCTGCAGTGACCATGCAGACTGATCGCACGTGTCTCCATGTGCTGCATTGACCATGCAGACTGAGGGAAAGTGTCTCCATGTGCTGCATTGACCATGCAGACTGAGGGAAAACGTGTCTCCATGTGCTGCATTGACCATGCAGACTGAGGGAAAGTGTCTCCATGTGCTGCATTGACCAAGCAGACTGAGGGAAAGTGTCTCCATGTGCTGCATTGACCAAGCAGACTGAGGGAAAGTGTCTCCATGTGCTGCAGTGACCATGCAGACTGATGGAAAGTGTCTCCATGTGCTGCATTGACCATGCAGACTGAGGGAAAGTGTCTCCATGTGCTGCAGTGACCATGCAGACTGAGGGAAAGTGTCTCCATGTGCTGCAGTGACCATGCAGACTGATGACACGTGTCTCCATGTGCTGCATCGACCATGCAGACTGATCACACGCATCTCCATGTGCTTCAGTGACCATGCAGACTGATCACACGTGTCTCCATGTGCTGCAGTGACCATGCAGACTGATCACACGTGTCTCCATGTGCTGCAGTGACCATGCAGACTGATCGCACGTGTCTCCATGTGCTGCATTGACCATGCAGACTGAGGGAAAGTGTCTCCATGTGCTGCAGTGACCATGCAGACTGAGGGAAAGTGTCTCCATGTGCTGCAGTGACCATGCAGACTGAGGGAAAGTGTCTCCATGTGCTGCATTGACCATGCAGACTGAGGGAAAGTGTCTCCATGTGCTGCAGTGACCATGCAGACTGAGGGAAAGTGTCTCCATGTGCTGCAGTGACCATGCAGACTGAGGACAAGTGTCTCCATGTGCTGCAGTGACCATGCAGACTGATCACACGTGTCTCCATGTGCTGCAGTGACCATGCAGACTGAGGGAAAGTGTCTCCATGTGCTGCATCGACCATGCAGACTGATCACACGTGTCTCCATGTGCTGCAGTGACCATGCAGACTGATCACACGTGTCTCCATGTGCTGCAGTGACCATGCAGACTGATCACACGTGTCTCCATGTGCTGCAGTGACCATGCAGACTGATCACACGTGTCTCCATGTGCTGCAGTGACCATGCAGACTGAGGAAAGTGTCTCCATGTGCTGCAGTGACCATGCAGACTGAGGGCAAGTGTCTCCATGTGCTGCATTGACCATGCAGACTGAGGGAAAAGTGTCTCCATGTGCTGCAGTGACCATGCAGACTGAGGAAAGTGTCTCCATGTGCTGCAGTGACCATGCAGACTGAGGGAAAGTGTCTCCATGTGCTGCAGTGACCATGCAGACTGAGGGAAAGTGTCTCCATGTGCTGCAGTGACCATGCAGACTGAGGAAAGTGTCTCCATGTGCTGCAGTGACCATGCAGACTGAGGGAAAAGTGTCTCCATGTGCTGCAGTGACCATGCAGACTGAGGGAAAGTGTCTCCATGTGCTGCAGTGACCATGCAGACTGAGCACAAGTGTCTCCATGTGCTGCAGTGACCATGCAGACTGAGGGAAAGTGTCTCCATGTGCTGCAGTGACCATGCAGACTGAGGGAAAGTGTCTCCATGTGCTGCAGTGACCATGCAGACTGAGGGACAAGTGTCTCCATGTGCTGCAGTGACCATGCAGACTGAGCACACGTGTCTCCATGTGCTGCAGTGACCATGCAGACTGAGGGAAAGTGTCTCCATGTGCTGCAGTGACCATGCAGACTGAGGGCAAAAGTGTCTCCATGTGCTGCAGTGACCATGCAGACTGATGGGAAAGTGTCTCCATGTGCTGCAGTGACCATGCAGACTGAGGGAAAGTGTCTCCATGTGCTGCAGTGACCATGCAGACTGAGGACAAGTGTCTCCATGTGCTGCAGTGACCATGCAGACTGATCACACGTGTCTCCATGTGCTGCAGTGACCATGCAGACTGATCACACGTGTCTCCATGTGCTGCAGTGACCATGCAGACTGATCACACGTGTCTCCATGTGCTGCATTGACCATGCAGACTGAGGGAAAGTGTCTCCATGTGCTGCAGTCGACCATGCAGACTGATCACACGTGTCTCCATGTGCTGCAGTGACCATGCAGACTGATCACACGTGTCTCCATGTGCTGCAGTGACCATGCAGACTGATCACACGTGTCTCCATGTGCTGCAGTGACCATGCAGACTGATCGCACGTGTCTCCATGTGCTGCATTGACCATGCAGACTGAGGGAAAGTGTCTCCATGTGCTGCAGTGACCATGCAGACTGATCACACGTGTCTCCATGTGCTGCAGTGACCATGCAGACTGAGGGAAAGTGTCTCCATGTGCTGCATTGACCATGCAGACTGAGGAAAGTGTCTCCATGTGCTGCAGTGACCATGCAGACTGAGGGAAAGTGTCTCCATGTGCTGCAGTGACCATGCAGACTGAGGGAAAGTGTCTCCATGTGCTGCAGTGACCATGCAGACTGAGGGAAAGTGTCTCCATGTGCTGCAGTGACCATGCAGACTGAGGGAAAGTGTCTCCATGTGCTGCAGTGACCATGCAGACTGAGGGAAAGTGTCTCCATGTGCTGCAGTGACCATGCAGACTGAGGGAAAGTGTCTCCATGTGCTGCATTGACCATGCAGACTGAGGCAAAAGTGTCTCCATGTGCTGCAGTGACCATGCAGACTGAGGAAAAGTGTCTCCATGTGCTGCAGTGACCATGCAGACTGATCGACACGTGTCTCCATGTGCTGCATTGACCATGCAGACTGATCACACGTGTCTCCATGTGCTGCAGTGACCATGCAGACTGAGGGAAAGTGTCTCCATGTGCTGCAGTGACCATGCAGACTGAGGAAAGTGTCTCCATGTGCTGCAGTGACCATGCAGACTGAGGGAAAAGTGTCTCCATGTGCTGCAGTGACCATGCAGACTGATCACACGTGTCTCCATGTGCTGCAGTGACCATGCAGACTGAGGAAAGTGTCTCCATGTGCTGCAGTGACCATGCAGACTGAGGGAAAGTGTCTCCTTTGTGCTGCAGTGACCATGCAGACTGAGGGAAAGTGTCTCCATGTGCTGCAGTGACCATGCAGACTGATCACACGTGTCTCCATGTGCTGCAGTGACCATGCAGACTGAGGGAAAGTGTCTCCATGTGCTGCAGTGACCATGCAGACTGAGGGAAAGTGTCTCCATGTGCTGCAGTGACCATGCAGACTGAGGAAAGTGTCTCCATGTGCTGCAGTGACCATAAGACCGAGGGAAAGTGTCTCCATGTGCTGCAGTGACCATGCAGACTGAGGGAAAGTGTCTCCATGTGCAGTGACCATGCAGACTGATCACACGTGTCTCCATGTGCTGCAGTGACCATGCAGACTGAGGAAAGTGTCTCCATGTGCTGCATTGACCATGCAGACTGAGGAAAGTGTCTCCATGTGCTGCAGTGACCACAGCCACCGGAGCTGAGGAAAATTGTCTCCATATTGCAGTGACCATGCAGACTGAGGGAAAGTTT
>NW_024605614.1:0-5045 GCF_018296145.1 Oncorhynchus tshawytscha | reverse complement strand
ACCTGGCACCATCCCTACAGTGAAGCATGGTGGTGGCAGCATCATGCTGTGGGGATGTTTTTCAGTTGCAGGGACTGGGAAACTAGTCAGGATCAAGGGAAAGATGAACAGAGAAAATTCTAGAGAGATCCAGAGCGCTCTGGACCTCAGACTGGGGAAGGTTCACCTTCGAATAGGACAACAACCCTAAGCACACAGCCAAGATAATGCAGGAGTGGCTTCGGGACAAGTCTCTGAATGTCCTTGAGTGGCCCAGTCAGAGCCCGGACTTGAACCCGATCAAACATCTCTGGAGAAACCTGAAAATAGCTGTGCAGCGACTTTCCCCATCCAACCTGGCAGAGCTTGAGAGGATCCGCAGAGAAGAATGGGAAAAACTCCCCAGATACAGGTGTGCCAAGCTTGTAGCGTCATACCCAAGAAGGATCGAGGTTGTAATCACTGCCAAAGGTGCATCAATAAAGTACTGAGTAAAGAGTCTGAATACTCATGTAAATGTGATATTTCAGTTTTACATGTTTAATAAATGTGCAAAAATGTCTAAAAAACAGTTTTTGCTTTGTCATTATGGGGTATTGTGGTGTTATTATGGGATATTGTGATGTTATTATGGGGTATTGTGGTGTTATTATGGGATATTGTGATGTTATTATGGGATATTGTGATGTTATTATGGGATATTGTGATGTTATTATGGGGTATTGTGATGTTATTATGGGATATTGTGATGTTATTATGGGGTATTGTGATGTTATTATGGGATATTGTGATGTTATTATGGGATATTGTGGTGTTATTATGGGATATTGTGATGTTATTATGGGGTATTGTGATGTTATTATGGGGTATTGTGATGTTATTATGGGATATTGTGATGTTATTATGGGGTATTGTGATGTTATTATGGGGTATTGTGATGTTATTAAGGGATATTGTGATGTTATTATTGTCACGCCCTGGTCAAAGTATTTTGTGTTTATCTTTATGTATTTGGTCAGGCCAGGGTGTGGCATGGGGTTTTTGTAATTGTGGTGTGTTTGTCTTGGGGTTTTGGTGGTGGTATTGGGATTGTAGCTTAGTGGGTTGTCTAGCAAGGTCTATGGCTGTCTGGAGTGGTTCTCAATCAGAGGCAGGTGCTTATCGTTGTCTCTGATTGGGAACCATATTTAGGCAGCCATATTCTTTTGAGTTTGTCGTGGGTGATTGTCCTTAGTGTCCTATGTGTACTCGTTGTTAGTTTGCACCAGATAGGCTGTTTCGGTTTCGTTTATTGTTTTTTGTAAGTTCATGTTTCTTTGTCATATTAAACATGGATCGCAATCGACACGCTGCAGTTTGGTCCGACTCTCTTTCATCACCACTAGAAAACCGTTACAGAATCACCCACCACCAACGGACCAAGCGGCGTGTCAACAGGCAGGAGCAGCCGAAAAAGGAGATGCTCACCAAGGATTTCTGGTCATGGGAGGAGATCTTCGACGGGAGAGGACCCTGGGCTAAACCAGGGAGTGTAGCCGCCCAAAGGAGCAACAGGAGAAGAGGCAACAGAGGCAGCAGCAGCAGGAGCAGCAGCAGCTACAGTGGGAGAGGTTGCACCACCTGGAGTTATGGACATGGGAGGAGGAATTGGACGGTAAAGGACCCTGGAATGAGCCTGGAGATTATTGTCGCCCCAAAGCCGAGCTGGAGGCAGCAAAAGCAGAGAGGCGGCATTATGAGGAGCTAGCACGGCAGAGCGGATGGAAGCCCGAGTCAGCCCCAAAAATTTCTTGGGGGGCTCACAGGGAGTATGGCTATGCCAGGTAGGAGACCTGCGCAAGCTCCTGTGCTTACCGGAGGGCTGGAGAGACCGGGCAGGCACCGTGTTATGCTGTGGAGCGCACGGTGTCTCCAGTACGGGTGCACAGCCCGGTTCGGTATATTCCAGCTCCGCGTATCGGCCGGGCTAGATTGAGCGTCGAGCCAAATGCCATGAAGCCGGCTCTACGCATCTGGTCCCCAGTGCGTCTCCTTGGGCCGGCTTACATGGCACCAGCCTTGCGCTCGGTGTCTCCGGTTCGCCTGCATAGCCCAGTGCAGGCTATTCCACCTCGCCGCACTGGCAGGGCAACCGAGAGCATTCAACCAGGTAAGGTTGGGCAGGCTCGGTGCTCAAGAGCTCCAGTGCGCCTGCACGGTCCGGTCTATCCAGTACCACCTCCACACCCCAGCCCTCCGGTAGCAGCTCCCCGCACCAGGCTTCCTGTGCGTGTCCTCGATCCAGTACCACCAGTTCCAGCACCACGCACCAGGCCTTCAGTGTGCCTCGCCTGTTCAGCGCAGCCAGCGCTTTTCTCCTCTCCTGCGCTGCTGGAGTCTCCGCCTGTTTAACGCAGCCAGAGCCTTCCTCCTCTACAGCGCTGCCGGAGCCTCCCGCCTGTTCAGCGCAGCCAGAGCCTTCCTCCTCTACAGCGCTGCCGGAGCCTCCCGCCTGTTTAGCGCAGCCAGAGCCTTTCTCCTCTCCTGCGCTGCCGGAGTCTCACGCCTATCTAGCGCTGTTAGAGCTTTCCTCATCTCCAGCGCTGCCGGAGTCTTCCGCCTGTTTAGCGCAGCCAGAGCCTTCCTCCGACACAGCGCTGCAGGAGTCTCCCGCCTGTTCAGCGCAGCCAGAGCTGCCAGTCTGCATGAAGCAGCCAGAGCTGTCAGTCTGCATGGAGCAGTCAGAGCTGTCAGTCTGCATGGAGCAGTCAGAGCTGTCAGTCTGCATGGAGCAGTCAGAGCTGTCAGTCTGCATGGAGCAGTCAGAGCTGTCAGTCTGCATGGAGCAGTCAGAGCTGTCAGTCTGCATGGAGCAGCCAGTCTACATGGAGCAGCCAGAGCTGTCAGTCCGCATGGAGCAGCCAGAGCTGTCAGTCTACATGAAGCAGCCCGAGCTGCCAGTCTGCATGAAGCAGCCAGTCTACATAGAGCAGCCAGAGCTGCCAGTCTGCATGAAGCAGCCAGAGCTGTCAGTCTGCATGGAGCAGTCAGAGCTGTCAGTCTGCATGGAGGAGCCAGAGCTGTCAGTCTACATGAAGCAGCCCGAGCTGCCAGTCTGCATGAAGCAGTCAGTCTACATGGAGCAGCCAGAGCTGTCAGTCCGCATGGAGCAGCCAGAGCTGTCAGTCTACATGAAGCAGCCCGAGCTGCCAGTCTGCATGAAGCAGCCAGTCTACATGGAGCAGCCAGAGCTGTCAGTCTGCATGAAGCAGCCAGAGCTGTCAGTCTGCATGGAGCAGCCAGTCTGCATGGAGCAGCCAGTCTGCACGGAGCTGTCAGTCTGCACGGAGCTGTCAGTCTGCACGGAGCTGTCAGTCTGTAAGGAGCTGCCAGTCTGCAAGGAGCTGCCAGTCTGCAAGGAGCTGCCAGTCAGCACGGAGCCGCCAGAGCGGTCAGTCTGTAAGAAGCCGCCAGAGCTGTCAGCCTATATGGAGCAGCTAGTGCCGCCAGTCTGCCCAGCGCCGCCAGTGCCCCCAGTCTGCCCAGCATCGCCAGTCTGCCCAGCGCCATCAGTCTGCCCAGCATCGCCAGTCTGCCCAGCATCGCCAGTCTGCCCAGCATCGCCAGTCTGCCCAGCATCGCCAGTCTGCCCAGCACCGCCAGTCTGCCCAGCGTCGTCAGTCTGCCCAGCGTCGTCAGTCTGCCCAGCACCGCCAGTCTGCCCAGCGTCGCCAGTCTGCCCGGCGTCGCCAGTCTGCCCGGCGCCGCCAGTCTGCCCGGCGCCGCCAGTCTGCCCGGCGCCGCCGGTCTGCCCAGCATCGCCAGTCTGCCAGACTCTTCCAGATCTGCCAGTCAGCCAGACTCTTCCAGATCTGCCAGTCAACCAGACTCTTCCAGATCTGCCAGTCAACCAGACTCTTCCAGATCTGCCAGTCAACCAGACTCTTCCAGATCTGCCAGTCAACCAGACTCTTCCAGATCTGCCAGTCAACCAGACTCTTCCAGATCTGCCAGTCAACCAGACTCTTCCAGATCTGCCAGTCAGCCAGGATCTGCCAGTCAGCCAGGATCTGCTGAAACCACCAGCCAGCCAGGAGCTGGTAGATCTATCTACCTGCCTGAGCTTCCTCTCACTCCTGAGCTTCCTCTCACTCCTGAGCTTCCTCTCACTCCTGAGCTTCCTCTCACTCCTGAGCTTTCTCTCACTCCTGAGCTTTCTCTCACTCCTGAGCTTTCTCTCACTCCTGAGCTTTCTCTCACTCCTGAGCTTTCTCTCACTCCCAAGCTTCCCCTCAGTCCCGAGCTGCCTCGGTCCCGAGCTGTCCTTCAGTCCCGATCTGTTCCTCAGTCCAGTGGGTTTCTGGGTGAGGACTACTAGGCCATGGTCGGCGGGTGGACTATCCAGGGACGAAGGGAGAGGGGACTAAGACATTAAAGGAGTGGGGTCCACGTCCCCGCGCCGGGCCGCCACCATGGACAGACGCCCACCCGGACCCTCCCTATTGTTTTGAGGTGCGTTCGGGAGTCCGCACCTTAGGGGGGTTCTGTCACGCCCTGGTCAAAGTATTTTGTGTTTATCTTTATGTATTTGGTCAGGCCAGGGTGTGGCATGGGGTTTTTGTAATTGTGGTGTGTTTGTCTTGGGGTTTTGGTGGTGGTATTGGGATTGTAGCTTAGTGGGTTGTCTAGCAAGGTCTATGGCTGTCTGGAGTGGTTCTCAATCAGAGGCAGGTGCTTATCGTTGTCTCTGATTGGGAACCATATTTAGGCAGCCATATTCTTTGAGTTTGTCGTGGGTGATTGTCCTTAGTGTCCTATGTGTACTCGTTGTTAGTTTGCACCAGATAGGCTGTTTCGGTTTCGTTTATTGTTTTTGTAAGTTCGTGTTTCTTTGTCATATTAAACATGGATCGCAATCGACACGCTGCAGTTTGGTCCGACTCTCTTTCATCACCACTAGAAAACCGTTACAATTATGTTTATTATGGGGTATTGTGATGTTATTATGGGATATTGTGATGTTATTATGGGGTATTTATGATGTTATTATGGGATATTGTGATGTTATTATGGGGTATTGTGATGTT
>NW_024605613.1:0-5045 GCF_018296145.1 Oncorhynchus tshawytscha | reverse complement strand
TGTCCAGCTGTCCTATGCCATCATGGCCTTACTCTGGCCTCCTGTCCTATACAATAGACAATGCATTTTACCAGAATGGCAAATCACTCTAAGTGTATCTTTCTCTTGTGGTACAGTATTATGTTTCTCCCTATATGTACATCTGGCTCCCACAGTGTCCAGTATGTTTCCAGTGCGTGTGTGTGTACGTGTGTGTGTCCAGTATGTGGGAATGTGACCAGAGTGTGTGAGTGTGTGAGTGTGTGAGTGTGTGTGTGTGTGTGTGTGTGTGTGTGTGTGTGTGTGTTGTGTGTGTGTGTGTGTGAGTGTGTCCAGTATGTGTGTATGTGTCCAGTGTGTCCAAACTGTGTCTCCAGTTTGTGTCCAGTGTGTGTGTGTGTCTCTGTCTGTGTGTGTGAGTGTTTGTGAGTCCAGTGTGTGTGTGTGCGTGTGTCAGTGTGTGTTTCCAGTGTGTGTGTGTGTGTGTGTCCAGTGTGTGTGAGTCCAGTGTGTGTGTTCAGTGTGTATGTTCAGTGTGTGTGTGTGCGTGTGTCAGTGTGTGTTTCCAGTGTGTGTGTGTGTGTGTGTGCAGTGTGTGTGAGTCCAGTGTGTGTGAGTCCAGTGTGTTTGAGTCCAGTGTGTGTGTTCAGTGTGTGTGTGTCTGTGTCCAATGTGTGTCCCCAGTGTTTCTGTCAGTATGTGTCCAGCGTGTCCTGTGGGTGTGTATGTCCAGTATGTTACCAGTGTGTGTGTTTTTCCAGTTTTTCCGTGTGTGTGTGTCCAGTGTGTGTGTGGGTCCGTGTGTGCCACTGTGTGTGTGTGTGAGTGTTTGTGTGTGAGAGTCCAGTGTGTGTTTTTGTGCCAGTGTGTGTGTGTGTGTCCAGTGTGTGTGTGTGTGTGTGTGTGTCCATTGTTTGTGTGTGTGTACAGTATGTGTGTGTGTCCAGTGTGTGTGTGTGTGTGTGTTTGTGTGTCTAGTTTGCGTATCTGTGTGTGTCCAGTATTTGTTTGTGTGTGTGTGTGCGTGTGTGTGTGTATGTAAGTGTGTGTGTCCAGAATGTGGGAATGTGTCCAGAGTGTGGGAGTGTGTGTCCAGTGTGTGTGTGTGTTTGTGGGTGTGTGTGTGAGTGTGTCCAGTATGTGTGTGTGTGTCCAGTGTGTAGGAGTGTGTCCAAACTGTCTCTCCAGTTTGTGTCCAGTGTGTGTGTGTCTGTGTGTGTGTGTGAGTCCATTGTGTGTGTGTGTGTGTGTCAGTGTGTGTCCAGTGTGTATGTGTGTGTGTGTGTCAGTGTGTGACCAGTGTGTGTGTGTTTCCAGTTTGTCCAGTTTGTGTGTGTGTGTGTCCGTGTGTGCCAGTGTTTGTGTGTGTGTGTGAGTCCAGTGTGTGTGTGTGTGTGTGTATGTGTGTGTTTGTATGTGTGTGTGAGTCCAGTGTGTGTGTGTGTGTGTGTATGTGTGTGTTTGTATGTGTATGTGTGTCCAGTGTGTGTGTGTGTGCGTGTGTGTGTGTCCATGTGTGTGTCCGTGTGTGTGTATATGTGTTTGTGTCCAGTTGTGTGTGCAGTGTGGGTGTGTCCGTCCAGTGCATGTGTGTGTGTGTGTGTGTGTCAGTGTGTGTGTGTGTGTGTGTGTGTGTGTGTGTGTGTGTCAGTGTGTGTGAGTCCAGTGTGTGTGAGTCCAGTGCTTGTGTGTGTGTCAGTGTGTGTGTGTGTGTCAGTGTGTGTGAGTCCAGTGCTTGTGTGTGTGTCAGTGTGTGTGTGTGTGTGTGTGTGTGTGTGTGTGTGTGTGTGTGTGTGTGAGTCCAGTGCTTGTGTGTGTGTCAGTGTGTGTGTGTGTGTCAGTGTGTGTGAGTCCAGTGCTTGTGTGTGTGTCAGTGTGTGTGTGTGTGTGTGTGTGTGTGTGTGTGTGTGTGTGTGTGTGAGTCCAGTGCTTGTGTGTGTGTCAGTGTGTGTGTGTGTGTGTCAGTGTGTGTGAGTCCAGTGCTTGTGTGTGTGTCAGTGTGTGTGCGTGTGTGTGTGTCAGTGTGTGTGAGTCCAGTGCTTGTGTGTGTGTCAGTGTGTGTGAGTCCAGTGCTTGTGTGTGTGTCAGTGTGTGTGTGTGTGTCAGTGTGTGTGTGTGTGTGTGTGTCAGTGTGTTTGAGTCCAGTGTGTTCATGTTTCCAATGTGTGTGTGTTTCCTGTCTGCGTGTGTTTGTTGGTGTCTGTGTGTCTTTCCAGTGTGTGTGTTTTTGTGTGTGTGTGTGTGTTTTTTTTCTGTGTGTCTTTCCAGTGTGTGTGTTTTGAGTGTGTGTGTGTGTTTTGAGTGTGTGTGTGTGTTTTGAGTGTGTGTCCAGAGTTTCCAAAGTGTCTGTCCATCCAGTGTGTGTTTCAGTACAGTGTGCCCGGTGTGTGTGTGTGTGTGTCAGTGTTTGTGAGTCCAGTGTGTGTGTGTCAGTGTGTGTGTGTCCAGTGTGTGTGTGTGTGTGTGTGTGTGTGTGTGTGTGTGTGTCAGTGTGTGTATGTCAGGGACACTGAGGAATACCCATATAAGTCATCCTCATAACAAACTCTAAACCCTGGATAGAGGGGCTCAGTGTATGTGGAGGTGAATGTGATCAGGTGGGTCAGTGTGTCAGAGGTGGCTCTATAGAAGGACAGAGTGCCGGCTGGCCAGTCCAGATACACTCCTACTCTGTGGGAGCTGGAGGAGGGGACGTCTATGGTAGTGGGTTTATTATTGTGCCAGGCAGAGTAACTGTTGTCAGAGCAGAACAGACTCCAGGACTTGTCATTGCATCCAAGACAACAGTCATCACCCCTTCCTCTCCTGCTGATTCCTTTATATGTCACTCCTATATCAGCCCCTCTCCCACTCCACTCTACCTCCCAGTAACAGCGCTCAGTCAGACCCTCTCTACACAGCACCTGTCTCCAGCCCACAAATCTCTCTGGGTGATCAGGATACGGCTGCTTCTCTCTCCTACATGTCACCTTTCTGTTCTCATCAGACAGAGAGAGGCGTCTGTTTACTGTGTTTGGGTCCAGTGTGAGATCACAGACATCTGATGGATGAAACCAGACACAATATTAGAAACATCATCATTCACATTAGAATGTTAACACACTTTTCACTAATTCATTTAATGTAGATGTTTCTAGGTATCAAAAGGAGAAGTTAAGGTAACTTGAGACTTGTTGAATGATCATATGTTATACTGTATGGTAATATAAAACACACTTATTCCCATTAATTACACACACACACACACACACACACACACACACACACACACACACACACACACACACACACACACACACACACACACATTGTCAAAGCAACTCTTTGTAAACTTTGGTGTCCCTGATTTCTGCTTCTGTAGAACTGCAGCTGATATTTAATATGACCAAGTAAGTAATGATGGTGGTCTTTGACTTGAATTAAGACTTATTCTTAGTCATTTTCTTCACAGCAGTCAACACTCACATTTTCTAAGCCCAGGTTTCATTCTGTTCTCTCCACCATGTTCCACACTGTAGCGGTAAGCAGAAGAACAGACAGTCATTGAGGGATACACCTGAACACACACACACACACACACAACACACACACACACACACACACACACATTCCGTGTGTATGTGTGTGTCCTGTGTTTGTGTGTGTCCAGCATGTGTGTGTGTGTATCCAGTGTGTGTGTGTGTGTGTGTGTGTGTGTGTGTGTGTGTGTGTTTCACTGGTCACACACACACTGGTCACACACACAGACACCCACACACACACACTGGTGACACACACACACACTAGAGACACACACACACTGGAGACACACACACAAAGAGACACACACACTTACTGGACACACTTACTGGACACACACACAAACACACACATACACACACAATCACACACATACATACACATACACACACACACACACACACACACACACACACACACACACTGGCTACAGAGTCAGGATATAACTTTTTCCAAGTGGTGGTCAGAATGTTTGTCTTAACTAGCCTGATAAGTCAAACATGTCTGATATGAACATTGACATAAACCCTCTACATACTTGAGTTTCTCCAGTCTGCAGTGTAGATCCTCCAGTCCAGCAGAGAGCAGTCTGACTCCTGAGTCTCCTGGGTGATTGTAGCTCAGGTCCAGCTCTCTCAGGTGTGAGGGGTTTGACCTCAGAGCTGAGACCAGAGAAGCACAGCCTTCCTCTGTGACTAGACAGCCTGACAGCCTGCAAAGAGTCAAATCATATTAAAATGACACTGATATTCTTTGGTGTTGAAAATAGTGACAGTATATTTTTTAAACATATTCAGATTCATCAGTGTCCTGAAAATTTGAGTAACATGTTTCTAAACTATTAAATTAACGTCTCCACGTCTGTGCTTAGTGTTGTGTGTGTGTGTGTGTGTATGTGTGTCCAGTGTGTTTGTGTGTCCAGTGTTTGTGTGTGTGTGTGTGTTTGTCCAGTGTGTGTGTGTGTGTGTGTGTCCAGTGTGTTTGTGTGTCCAGTGTTTGTGTGTGTGTGTGTGTTTGTCCAGTGTGTGTGTATGTCCAGTGTTTGTGTGTGGCCAGTACGTGTTTGGCTAGTGTGTGTTTTTGTCCAGGGTTTGTGTGTGGCCAGTGTGTGTGTGTGTGGCCATTGTGTGTGTGTGTGTGTGTGTGTGTGTGTGTGTGTGTGTGTTCACTGGAAACAAACACTGTCCAAACACATATGGTGTGGACTATGTTTGTCTGGTAAACACATGTGGATCTGGTAAACAGTTATCACTTGTTGACCAACTACAGGAATACTGACCTCAGAGTCTCCAGTTTACAGTGGGGATTCCCCAGTCCAGCAGAGAGCAGCTTCACTCCTGAATCCTTCAGGTCATTGTTACTCAGGTCCAGCTCTCTCAGGTGTGAGGGGTTTGACTCCAGAGCTGAGACCAGAGAAGCACAGCCTTCCTCTGTGACTCCACAGCCTGACAGCCTGACAAAGAGATCATCATGACTTCACAAACACACTGTTAATTTAACGAATGCATTTATTCAATGTGTTTTTCAACAATATTATATACATATTA
>NW_024605612.1:0-5041 GCF_018296145.1 Oncorhynchus tshawytscha | reverse complement strand
ACAAGGAACACCAGGCAGGTCCGAGATACTGTTGTGAAGAAGTTTAAAGCCGGATTTTGGATACAAAAAGATTTCCCAAGCTTCATGGTTTGGGCATGCTTTTCTTCAGCAGGGACAGGGAAGATGGTTAAAATTGATGGGAAGATGGATGGAGCCAAATACAGGACCCTTCTGGAAGAAAACCTGATGGAGTCTGCAAAAGACCTGAGACTGGGACAGAGATTTGTCTTCCAACAAGACAATGATCCAAAACATAAAACAAAATCTACAATGGAATGGTTCAAAAATAAACATATCCAGGTGTTAGAATGGCCAAGTCAATGTCCAGACCTGAATCCAATCGAGAATCTGTGGAAAGAACTGAAAACTGCTGTTCACAAATGCTCTCCATCCAACCTCACTGAGATCGAGCTGTTTTGCAAGAAGGAATGGGAAAAATTTCAGTCTCTCGATGTGCAAAACTGATAGAGACATACCCCAAAGCGACTTACAGCTGTAATCGCAGCAAAAGGTGGCGCTACAAGTATTAACTTAAGGGGCTGAATAATTTTGCACGCCCAATTTTTTCAGTTTTGATTTGTTAAAAAGTTTGAAATATCCAATAAATGTCGTTCCACTTCATCATTGTGTCCCACTTGTTGTTGATTCTTCACAAAAACAGTTTTATATCTTTATGTTTGAAGCCTGAAATGTGGCAAAAGGTTGCAAAGTTCAAGGGGCCGAATACTTTCGCAAGGCACTGTATATCCTGCCCGGTTGGCCTTGTATGGGGCCACACTCTCCCCCAACCCCCCCGTCTCAGCCTCCAGTATCTATGCTGCAATAGCCTATGTGCCGGGGCTAGGGTCAGTCTGTTATATCTGGTGTAATTCTCCGTCTTATCTGGTTTCCTGTGTGAATTTAAATATGCTCCCTCTTATTCCCTCTCTCGCTCCCAGAGGACCTGAGCCCTAGGACCACGCCTCTGGACTACCTGGCTCATGCTGCTGATCCAGTTTCAACAATGGCTATGGAACCCTGACCCGGTCACCGGATGTGCTACCTTGTCCTGGACCTGCTGTTTTTGACTCTCCCTCCCTCACCTGCTGTCTCGACCTTTGAATGCTCGGCTATGAAAAGCCAACTGACATTTGCTCATGAGGTGCTGACCTGTTTCACCCTCTACACCAACTGTGATTATTATTTGACCCAGCTGGTCATCTATGAACGTTTGATCTGTACTCTTATAATCTCCACCCGGCACAGCCAGACGAGGACTGGCCACCCTCAGAGCCTGGTTCCTCTCTAGGTTTCTTTCTAGGTTCCTGCCTTTCTATGGAGTTTTCCAAGACACCATGCTTCTAGATCTGCATTGCTTACCATTTGTGGTTTTAGGCTGGGTATAAATACCCATGTATAAATACATTTGATTGATTGATAGATACAGGGAGGCAGTCAGTGACCTGGCATTGTGGTGCCTGAACAACAACCTCTCCCTCAATGTAAGACCATGGAGCTGATCGTGGACTATAGGAAACGGTGGGGTGGGGGCACACCCCATCCACAGGGCTGCAGTGGAGCAGGTCGAGAGCTTCAAGTTCCTCAGTGTCCAAATCATTGTCCAAATACACGGGCACAGTTGTGACAGCTCCAGGCGTGACAGCTCCTCTTCCCCCTCAGGAGGTTTAAAATGTTTGTCTTGGGCTCTCAAAAGTTCTACAGCTGTACCATTGAGATCATTTTGTCTGTCTGCATCACTGCCTGGTATGGCAATAGCTCTGCCCTCAATCGCATGGCGCTACAGAGGGTGTTGCGGACGGCCCAGTACATCACTGGGGCCAAGCTCCCTGCCATCAAGGACATCTATATCAGGCGGTGTGGGAGGAAGGCCAGGAAAATTGTTAAAGACTCAAACACCCAAGACTATTCTATTCCACACGGCAAGCGGTACATCAAGTCTGGCACCAACAGGCTCTTTCACAGCTTTTACCAAGCAATAAGACTGATAAATAGCTAACAAAATAGCAACACCTACTGAGTTAACCGTATATCTTTATTGACCGGTAATTTGTCTACGCACACTCACAGGGCCCTACACACTCATAAATTTATACTGACTCCACACACACACCCACTCACATACAAATCAAATCAAATCAAATTTTATTTGTCACATACACATGGTTAGCAGATGTTAATGCGAGTGTAGCGAAATGCTTGTGCTTCTAGTTCCGACAATGCAGTAATAACGAGCAAGTAATCTAACTAACAATTCCAAAAAAACTACTGTCATACACAGTGTAAGGGGATAAGAATATGTACATAAGGATATATGAATGAGTGATGGTACAGAGCAGCATAGGCAAGATACAGTAGATGATATCGAGTACAGTATATACATATGAGATAAGTATGTAAACCAAGTGGCATAGTTAAAGTGGCTAGTGATACATGTATTACATAAGGATGCAGTCGATGATATAGAGTACAGTATCAACGTATGCATATGAGATGAACAATGTAGGGTAAGTAACATTATATAAGGTAGCATTGTTTAAAGTGGCTAGTGATATATTTACATCATTTCCCATCAATTCCCATGATTAAAGTGGCTGGAGTAGAGTCAGTGTCATTGACAGTGTGTTGGCAGTAGCCACTCAATGTTAGTGGTGGCTGTTTAACAGTCTGATGGCCTTGAGATAGAAGCTGTTTTTCAGTCTCTCGGTCCCAGCTTTGATGCACCTGTACTGACCTCGCCTTCTGGATGGCAGCGGGGTGAACAGGCAGTGGCTCGGGTGGTTGATGTCCTTGATGATCTTTATGGCCTTCCTGTAGCATCGGGTGGTGTAGGTGTCCTGGAGGGCAGGTAGTTTGCCCCCGGTGATGCGTTGTGCAGACCTCACTACCCTCTGGAGAGCCTTACGGTTGAGGGCGGTGCAGTTGCCATACCAGGCGGTGATACAGCCCGCCAGGATGCTCTCGATTGTGCATCTGTAGAAGTTTGTGAGTGCTTTTGGTGACAAGCCGAATTTCTTCAGCCTCCTGAGGTTGAAGAGGCGCTGCTGCGCCTTCCTCACGATGCTGTCTGTGTGAGTGGACCAATTCAGTTTGTCTGTGATGTGTATGCCGAGGAACTTAAAACTTGCTACCCTCTCCACTACTGTTCCATCGATGTGGATGGGGGGTGTTCCCTCTGCTGTTTCCTGAAGTCCACAATCATCTCCTTAGTTTTGTTGACGTTGAGTGTGTGGTTATTTTCCTGACACCACACTCCGAGGGCCCTCACCTCCTCCCTGTAGGCCGTCTCGTCGTTGTTGGTAATCAAGCCTACCACTGTTGTGTCGTCCGCAAACTTGATGATTGAGTTGGAGGCGTGCATGGCCACGCAGTCGTGGGTGAACAGGAGTACAGGAGAGGGCTCAGAACGCACCCTTGTGGGGCCCCAGTGTTGAGGATCAGCGGGGAGGAGATGTTGTTGCCTACCCTCACCACCTGGGGGCGGCCCGTCAGGAAGTCCAGTACCCAGTTGCACAGGGCGGGGGTCGAGACCCAGGGTCTCGAGCTTGATGACGAGCTTGGAGGGTACTATGGTGTTGAATGCCGAGCTGTAGTCGATGAACAGCATTCTCACATAGGTATTCCTCTTGTCCAGATGGGTTAGGGCAGTGTGCAGTGTGGTTGAGATTGCATCGTCTGTGGACCTATTTGGGCGGTAAGCAAATTGGAGTGGGTCAAGGGTGTCAGGTAGGGTGGAGGTGATATGGTCCTTGACTAGTCTCTCAAAGCACTTCATGATGACGGATGTGAGTGCTACGGGGCGGTAGTCGTTTAGCTCAGTTACCTTAGCTTTCTTGGGAACAGGAACAATGGTGGCCCTCTTGAAGCATGTGGGAACAGCAGACTGGTATAGGGATTGATTGAATATGTCCGTAAACACACCGGCCAGCTGGTCTGCGCATGCTCTGAGGCGCGGCTGGGGATGCCGTCTGGGCCTGCAGCCTTGCGAGGTTAACACGTTTAAATGTCTTACTCACTTCGGCTGCAGTGAAGGAGAGACCGCATGTTTCCGTTGCAGGCCGTGTCAGTGGCACTGTATTGTCCTCAAAGCGGGCAAAAAGTTATTTAGTCTGCCTGGGAGCAAGACATCCTGGTCCGTGACTGGGCTGGGTTTCTTCCTGTAGTCCGTGATTGACTGTAGACCCTGCCACATACCTCTTGTGTCTGAGCCGTTGAATTGAGATTCTACTTTGTCTCTGTACTGGCGCTTAGCTTGTTTGATAGCCTTGCGGAGGGAATAGCTGCACTGTTTGTATTCAGCCATGTTACCAGACACCTTGCCCTGATTAAAAGCAGTGGTTCGTGCCTTCAGTTTCACACGAATGCTGCCATCAATCCACGGTTTCTGGTTAGGGAATGTTTTAATCGTTGCTATGGGAACGACATCTTCAACGCACGTTCTAATGAACTCGCACACCGTATCAGCGTATTCGTCAATGTTGTTGTCTGGCGCATGTCGAAACATCTCCCAGTCCACGTGATGGAAGCAGTCTTGGAGTGTGGAGTCAGCTTGGTCGGACCAGCGTTGGACAGACCTCAGCGTGGGAGCTTCTTGTTTTAGTTTCTGTCTGTAGGCAGGGATCAACAAAATGGAGTCGTGGTCAGCTTTTCCGAAAGGGGGCGGGGCAGGGCCTTATATGCGTCGCGGAAGTTAGAGTAACAATGATCCAGGGTCTTTCCACCCCTGGTTGCGCAATCGATATGCTGATAAAATTTAGGGAGTCTTGTTTTCAGATTAGCCTTGTTAAAATCCCCAGCTACAATGAATGCAGCCTCCCGGATAAATCGTTTCCAGTTTGCAGAGAGTTAAATAAAGTTCGTTCAGAGCCATCGATGTGTCTGCTTGGGGGATATATACGGCTGTGATTATAATCGAAGAGAATTCTCTTGGTAGATAATGCGGTCTACATTTGATTGTGAGGAATTCTAAATCAGGTGAACAGAAGGATTTGAGTTCCTGTATGTTTCTTTCATCACACCATGTCACGTTGGCCATAAGACATAC
>NW_024605611.1:0-5041 GCF_018296145.1 Oncorhynchus tshawytscha | reverse complement strand
GCACCATTTGGGATGTTATCTAGATGTTCATGTAGAATGGATGGATTATGTATTAGAATGTAAACCTCCAGGATAATATACTAACACACATGAGTATTACCCTGGACCACATGATACTTCAGCCTAAAGCCTAACAGAATACCCTTGTTTTACTAGCCTGCTCCCCAGAATCTGTCTGCTGTTGCCAACGCCCATTGCCTGTTGTCAAAGCAAACATGTTTGGCATGACAAGGAGTCACCTGGAGTGACCTAGAGTTGGCGTTATGGCACAGACTGTGACTCGGGCTATTGTTGTATCAATGTATTACTATAAAGATGACATACTGCACTTCTGAATGTCCAAACTGTTTGCTTAGTCGTCTCCAACTGTTGTTCTTGGGGGGAAATGACGTCATGGCTTTAGAAGCTTCTGATAGGCTAATTGACATCATTTGAGTCAATTGGAGGTGTACCTGTGGATGTATTTTTAAAGTCCAACCTTCAAACTCAGTGCCTCTTTGCTTGACATCATGGAAATTTCAAAAGAAATGAGCCAAGACCTCAGACCTCAGATGAACGCGGTACCTTCAGGCGTTTGGATACTTCCTGGCCTTGGTGACAAACCAGTCATTGTCCTCTGGTAATCAATCCAGAATCAATTTGTTCACTAATGTTTACTCCTGTCAAGTGGACTTGACACAACATTGCCATTGTAGCTGATACAGTTGAAGTGGAAAGTTTACATACACCATAGCCAAATATATTTCAACTCAGTTTTTCACAATTCCTGACATTTAATCCTAAGGAAAATTCCCTGTTTTAGGTCAGTTAGGATCACCACTTTATTTTAAGAATGTGAAATGTCAGAATAATAGTAGAGAGAATGATTTATTTCAGCTTTTATTTCTTTCATCACATTCCCAGTGGGTCAGAAGTTTACATACACTCAATTAGTATTTGGTAGCATTGCCTTTAAATGGTTTCACTTGGGTCAAACGTTTCGGGTAGCCTTCCACAAGCTTCCCACAATAGTTGGGTGAATTTTGGCACATTCCTCCTGACAGAGCTGGTGTAACTGAGACAGGTTTGTAGGCCTCCTTGCTCGCTCATGCTTTTTCACCATCCCAGCACGGTTGGGATGGTGTTCAGCTTGCAAGCCTCCCCTTTTTCCTCCAAACATAACGATGGTCATTATGGCCAAACTGTTCTGCCTGTGATTATTATTATTTGACCCTGCTGGTCATTTATGAACATTTGAACATCTTGGCCATGTTCTGTTATAATCCCCACCCGGCACAGCCAGAAGAGGACTGGCCACCCCTCATAGCCTGGTTCCTCTCTAGGTTTCTTCCTAGGTTTTGGCCTTTCTAGGGAGTTTTCCTAGCCACCGTGCTTCTACACCTGCTTTGCGGTTTTAGGCTGGGTTTCTGTACAGCACTTTGAGATATCAGCTGATGTACGAAGGGCTATATAAATACATTTGATTTGATTTAGTGTGCTATGAAGGGAATAGGGCTCTGGTCTATTGTAGTATCACTATATAGGGAATAGGGCTCTGGTCTATAGTAGTACCACTATATAGGGAATAGGGCTCTGGTCTATTGTAGTATCACTATATAGGGAATAGGGCTCTGGTCTATTGTAGTATCACTATATAGGGAATAGGGCTCTGGTCTATAGTAGTACCACTATATAGGGAATAGGGCTCTGGTCTATTGTAGTATCACTATATAGGGAATAGGGCTCTGGTCTATAGTAGTACCACTATATAGGGAATAGGGCTCTGGTCTATTGTAGTATCACTATATAGGGAATAGGGCTCTGGTCTATTGTAGTATCACTATATAGGGAATAGGGCTCTGGTCTATAGTAGTACCACTATATAGGGAATAGGGCTCTGGTCTATAGTAGTGTACTATATAGCGAATAGGGTGCCATTTGGCATTCCCTCCTGCTCTCAATCTTCATCACATGACTCTGGACCCGGGGATCTCATGACAGACAATTGGTTCTTTGTTCAGAATTCCTGGATTTGGGAATAGTTACCTCAGTACGATAGAACAATAGATTTGGGGCCTAGTTAGTCCAGTACAAGAAAACAATAGATGTGGGGTCTAGTTAGTCCAGTACAATAGATGTGGGGCGTAGTTAGTCCAGTACAATTGAACAATAGATGTGGGGTCTAGTTAGTCCAGTACAATAGATGTGGGGCCTAGTTAGTCCAGTACAGTATAACAATAGATGTGGGGCTTAGTTAGTCCAGTACAATAGAACAATAGATGTGGGGCCTAGTTAGTCCTCTACAATAGAACAATAGATTTGGGGCCTAGTTAGTCCTCTACAATAGAACAATAGATTTGGGGCCTAGTTACCCCAGTACAATATAACAATAGATGTGGGGCCTAGTTAGTCCTCTACAACATAACAATAGATTTGGGGCCTAGTTACCCCAGTACATTAGAACAATAGATTTAGGGCCTAGTTAGTCAGTACAATATAACAATAGATTCGGGGCCTAGTTAGTCCAGTACAATATAACAATAGATTCGGGGCCAGTAGTTAGGGCCTAGTTACCAGTACAATATAACAATAGATTTGGGGCCTAGTTACCCCAGTACAATATAACAATAGATTTGGGGCCTAGTTAGTCCAGTACAATAGATTTGGGGCCTATAGTACAATAGATGTGGGGCCTAGTTAGTCCTCTACAATAGAACAATAGATTTGGGGCCTAGTTAGTCCTCTACAATAGAACAATAGATTTAGGGCCTAGTTACTCCAGTACAATATAACAATAGTTTTGGGGCCTAGTTAGTCCTCTACAATAGAACAATAGAGATTTGGGGCCTAGTTAGTCCTCTACAATAGAACAATAGATTTGGGGCCTAGTTAGTCCTCTACAATAGAACAATATATTTGAGGCCTAGTTACCCCAGTACAATATAACAATAGATTTGGGGACTAGTTAGTCCTCTACAATAGAACAATAGATTTGGGGCCTAGTTACCCCAGTACAATATAACAATAGATTTGGGGCCTAGTTAGTCCTCTACAATAGAACAATAGATTTGGGGCCTAGTTAGTCCTCTACAATAGAACAATAGATTTAGGCCTAGTTACCCCAGTACAATATAACCTAAATACGTTGTCTCTATGGCATGGAAATGATGAGAATATTGGAAACATGATTTCACTGGTTATGCCACAGTGGTATCTATTGTTTTTAGATACTGTATAAGGTTAAAAACCTCTATCTGTCTCAGTCTAACAGAACATCCTTGGTGTCCTGAGACATATGGATACTGGGCCACTTGGTGTCAACTCAGGGTATGAGAGGCAGAGAGGTTTGAAACGTCTTTGTGAAAGGTAGCAGGACTTGCAATTACATATCCATCCAGCAGATGGCAGCAGTGGCTGTAGCAGATATATAGGAATACATGGCGTTCAGAAAGTGTTCATATCCCCTGTCTTCTTCCACAGTACGTTGTGTTAAGGCCGGAATTCAAATTTGATCAACTTGAGATTTTGTGTCACTGGTCTACACACATACCCCATAATGTCAAAGTGGAATTATGTTTTTAGAATTTTTCTTCTGTGATTAATAAAAAAAACAAAAAAGCTGAAATGTCACTAAATATTCAAGCCCTTTTTATGGCTATTCTAAATCAGTTCAGGAGTAAACATTTGCTTAACAAGTCACGTAATATAAATTGCATCGATTCACTTTGTGTGCAATAATAGTGTGTAACATGAGTTTTGAATGACTACCTCATCTCTGTACTCCATACGTACCATTATGTGGCAGGGTAGCCTAGTGGTTAGAGCGTAGAGGCGGCGTAGGGCGGCAGGGTAGCCTAGTGGTTAGAGCGTAGAGGCGGCAGGGTAGCCTAGTGGTTAGAGCGTAGAGGCAGCAGGGTAGCCTAGTGGTTAGAGCGTAGAGGTAGCCTAGTGGTTAGAGCGTAGAGGGCGGCAGGGTAGCCTAGTGGTTAGAGCGTAGAGGCGGCAGGGTAGCCTAGTGGTTAGAGCGTAGAGGCGGCAGGGTAGCCTAGTGGTTAGAGCGTAGAGGCAGCAGGGTAGCCTAGTGGTTAGAGCGTAGAGGCAGCAGGGTAGCCTAGTGGTTAGAGCGTAGAGGCGGCAGGGTAGCCTAGTGGTTAGAGCGTAGAGGCGGCAGGGTAGCCTAGTGGTTAGAGCGTAGAGGCGGCAGGGTAGCCTAGTGGTTAGAGCGTAGAGGCGGCAGGGTAGCCTAGTGGTTAGAGCGTAGGGTAGCCTAGTGGTTAGAGCGGAGGTGGCAGGGTAGCCTAGTGGTTAGAGCGTGAGGCGGCAGGGTAGCCTAGTGGTTAGAGTGTAGAGGCGGCAGGGTAGCCTAGTGGTTAGAGCGTTGGACTAGTAACCGAAGGTTGCAAGTTCAAAACCCGAGCTGACAAGGTACAAATCTGTCGTTCTAACCCCACTGTTCCTAGGCCCTCATTGAAAATAAGAATTAGTTTTAACTGACTTGCCTCGTTAAATAAAAAAATCTTTACAAGTCCCTCAGTAGAGCAGTGGATTTCTAACACAGATTCACCCACAAAGACCAGGGAGGTTTTCCAAAGCCTCACAAAGAAGGGCACCTATTGGTAGATGGGTAAAAAAACATACATTGAATATCCCCTTTGAGCCTGGTGAAGTTATTCATTACACTTTGGATGATGAATAAAAAAACAAAGTCACAACAAAAGATACAGGTGTCCTTCCTAACTCATTTGCAATGAGGCCAGTGGTGTCTTTAAAACAGTTACAGAGTTTAATGGCTGTGATAGGAGAACACTGAGGATGGCATCAACAACATTGTAATTACTCCACAATACTAACCTAACTGACAGAGTGAAAAAAAAAGGAAGTCTTGTACAGAATAAAACATTTCCAAACATGCATCCTGTTTGCAACAAGACACTAAACTAAAACTGCAAAAACTGTGGCAAAGAAATGAGTTTTGTCCTGAATACAAAGTGTTACGTTTGGAGCAAATCCAACACATCACATCATATTTTCCAACACTGTGGCGGCTGCATCACGTTATGGG
>NW_024605610.1:0-5034 GCF_018296145.1 Oncorhynchus tshawytscha | reverse complement strand
AAAACAGCAGGCAGGGAGGTCAACACCCTACAGGCAGCCTGTGCTGTTAATATAGTTGAAAACAGCAGGCAGGGAGGTCAACACCCTACGGGCAGCCTGTGCTGTTAATATAGTTGAAAACAGCAGGCAGGGAGGTCAACACCCTACAGGCAGCCTGTGCTGTTAATATAGTTGAAAACAGCAGGCAGGAGGTCAACACCCTACGGGCAGCCTGTGCTGTTAATATAGTTGAAAACAGCAGGCAGGAGGTCAACACCCTCAAATATAGTTGAAAACACCCAACACCCTACGGGCAGCCTGTGCTGTTAATATAGTTGAAAACAGCAGGCAGGGAGGTCAACACCCTACGGGCAGCCTGTGCTGTTAATATAGTTGAAAACAGCAGGCAGGGAGGTCAACAGCCTGTGCTGTTAATATAGTTGAAAACAGGGCAGCCTGTGCTGTTAATATAGTTGAAAACAGCAGGCAGGGAGGTCAACACCCTACGGGCAGCCTGTGCTGTTAATATAGTTGAAAACAGCAGGCAGGGAGGTCAACACCCTACAGGCAGCCTGTGCTGTTAATATAGTTGAAAACAGCAGGCAGGGAGGTCAACACCCTACGGGCAGCCTGTGCTGTTAATATAGTTGAAAACAGCAGGCAGGGAGGTCAACACCCTACAGGCAGCCTGTGCTGTTAATATAGTTGAAAACAGCAGGCAGGGAGGTCAACACCCTACAGGCAGCCTGTGCTGTTAATATAGTTGAAAACAGCAGGCAACACCCTACAGGCAGCCTGTGCTGTTAATATAGTTGAAAACAGCAGGCAGGAGGTCAACACCCTACGGCAGCCTGTGCTGTTAATATAGTTGAAAACAGCGGGCAGGGAGGTCAACACCCTACAGGCAGCCTGTGCTGTTAATATAGTTGAAAACAGCAGGCAGGGAGGTCAACACCCTACAGGCAGCCTGTGCTGTTAATATAGTTGAAAACAGCAGGCAGGGAGGTCAACACCCTACAGGCAGCCTGTGCTGTTAATATAGTTGAAAACAGCAGGCAGGGAGGTCAACACCCTACGGGCAGCCTGTGCTGTTAATATAGTTGAAAACAGCAGGCAGGAGGTCAACACCCTACAGGGCAGCCTGTGCTGTTAATATAGTTGAAAACAGCAGGCAGGAGGTCAACACCCTACAGGCAGCCTGTGCTGTTAATATAGTTGAAAACAGCAGGCAGGGAGGTCAACACCCTACAGGCAGCCTGTGCTGTTAATATAGTTGAAAACAGCAGGCAGGGAGGTCAACACCCTACAGGCAGCCTGTGCTGTTAATATAGTTGAAAACAGCAGGCAGGAGGCAACACCTACAGGGAGCCTGTGCTGTTAATAGTTGAAAACAGCAGGCAGGGAGGTCACACCCTACGGGTAGCCTGTGCTGTTAATATAGTTGAAAACAGCAGGCAGGAGGTCAACACCCTACAGGCAGCCTGTGCTTAATATAGCCTGTGCTGTTAATATAGTTGAAAACAGCAGGCAGGGAGGTCAACACCCTACAGGCAGCCTGTGCTGTTAATATAGTTGAAAACAGCAGGCAGGGAGGTCAACACCCTACAGGCAGCCTGTGCTGTTAATATAGTTGAAAACAGCAGGCAGGGAGGTCAACACCCTACAGGCAGCCTGTGCTGTTAATATAGTTGAAAACAGCAGGCAGGGAGGTCAACACCCTACAGGCAGCCTGTGCTGTTAATATAGTTGAAAACAGCAGGCAGGGAGGTCAACACCCTACAGGCAGCCTGTGCTGTTAATATAGTTGAAAACAGCAGGCAGGGAGGTCAACACCCTACAGGCAGCCTGTGCTGTTAATATAGTTGAAAACAGCAGGCAGGGAGGTCAACACCCTACAGGCAGCCTGTGCTGTTAATATAGTTGAAAACAGCAGGCAGGAGGTCAACACCCTACAGGCAGCCTGTGCTGTTAATATAGCAGCAGGCAGGGAGGTCAACACCCTACGTGTGCTGTTAATATAGTTGAAAACAGCAGGCAGGGAGGTCAACACCCTACGGGCAGCCTGTGCTGTTAATATAGTTGAAAACAGCAGGCAGGCAGCCTGTGCTGTTAGGTCAACACCCTACGGGCAGCCTGTGCTGTTAATATAGTTGAAAACAGCAGGCAGGGAGGTCAACACCCTACAGGCAGCCTGTGCTGTTAATATAGTTGAAAACAGCAGGCAGGTCAACACCCTACAGGCAGCCTGTGCTGTTAATATAGTTGAAAACAGCAGGCAGGAGGTCACCACCCTACGGGCAGCCTGTGCTGTTAATATAGTTGAAAACAGCAGGCAGGGAGGTCAACACCCTACATGCAGCCTGTGCTGTTAATATAGTTGAAAACAGCAGGCAGGGAGGTCAACACCCTACAGGCAGCCTGTGCTGTTAATATAGAATGTTGGGTAGCCTGTGCTATTAATATCCACTGCTCAAAAAATAAAAAGGAACACTTAAACAACACAATGTAACTCCAAGTCAATCACACTTCTGTGAAATCAAACTGTCCACTTAGGAAGCAACACTGATTGACAATAAATTTCACATGCTGTTGTGCAAATGGAATAGACAACAGGTGGGAATTATAGGCAATTAGCAAGACACCCCCAATAAAGGAGTGGTTCTGCAGGTGGTGACCACAGACAGCTTCCCAGTTCCTATGCTTCCTGGTTGATGATTTGGTAACTTTTGAATGCTGGTGGTGCTTTCCCTCTAGTGGTAGCATGAGACAGAGTCTACAACCCACACAAGTGTCTCAGGTAGTGCAGCTCATCCAGGATGGAACATCAATGCGAGCTGTGGCAAGAAGGTTTGCTGTGTCTGTCAGCGTAGTATCCAGAGCATGGAGGCGCTACCAGGAGACAGGCCAGTACATCAGGAGACATGGAGGAGGCCGTAGGAGGGCAACAACCCAGCAGCAGGACCGCTACCTCTGCCTTTGTGCAAGGAGGAGCAGGAGGAGCACTGCCAGAGCCCTGCAAAATGACCTCCAGCAGGCCACAAATGTGCATGTGTCTGCTCAAACGGTCAGAAACAGACTCCATGAGGGTGGTATGAGGGCCCGATGTCCACAGGTGGGGGTTGTGCTTACAGCCCAACACCGTGCAGGATGTTTGGTATTTGCCAGAGAACACCAAGATTGGCAAATTCGCCACTGGCGCCCTGTGCTCTTCACAGATGAAAGCAGGTTCACACTGAGCACATGTGACAGACGTGACAGAGTCTGAAGACGCCGTGGAGAACGTTCTGCTGCCTGCAACATCCTCCAGCATGACCGGTTTGGCGGTGGGTCAGTCCTGGTGTGGGGTGGCATTTCTTTGGGGGGCCGCACAGCCCTCCATGTGCTCGCCAGAGGTAGCCTGACAGCCATTAGGTACCAACAATGCTAGACCTCATGTGGCTGGAGTGTGTCAGCAGTTCCTGCAAGAGGAAGGCATTGATGCTATGGACTGGCCCGCCCGTTCCCCAGACCTGAATCTTATTGAGCACATCTGGGACATCATGTCTCGCTCCATCCACCAACACAACGTGGCGTTGCACCACAGACTGTCCAGGAGTTGGCGGATGCTTTAGTCCAGGTCTGGGAGGAGATCCCACAGGAGACCATCCGCCACCTCATGAGGAGCATGCCCAGGTGTTGTAGGGAGGTCATACAGGCACGTGGAGGCCACACACTGAGCCTCATTTTGACTTGTTTTAAGGACATTACATCCAAGTTGGATAGGCCTGTAGTGTGGTTTCCCACTTTAATTTTGAGTGTGACTCCAAATCCAGACCTCCATGGGTTGATAAATTTGATTTCCATTGATCATTTTTGTGTGATTTTGTTGTCAGCACATTCAACTATGTCAAGAAAAAAGTATTTAATAAGAATATTTCATTCAGATCTAGGATGTGTTATTTTAGTCCCTTAATTTTTTTGAGCAGTGTAGTTGAAAACAGCGGGGCAGTGAACCCAGGTCGCTGGAGTAAAAGGTCAACACCCTACGTATTGCACCAATAGGCTTAACCCACATGGTGGGAATTGTTACCTGGCTCACACAAAAGCATGTCTCAGACACCAATGTAGCAAACAGCGGGGCAGGGAAGCGAACCCAGGTTACATGTGTTAAAGGTGAAAAACCTATGCATCGCACCATTGGCATCAATTGGGTTACTTGGTTGGAATTGTGACGTGGCTCATATAGTGAGGATCACTACACTATAGAGGAACTATGATACAATTACATTATCATATGAAATGTAGAGGATCACTACACTATAGAGGAACTATGATACAATTACATTATCATATGAAATGTTAAATGTAGAACTATAATATATGAATATTGATATATTGAATTTGACTTGACCACGTCCAGTCAGCTCCATGTTGTATGATTAAACTGACACCAACCTGTCTCAGTAGAAGTAGACTGTTAGGAGTGTTTTACTGTCATTCACTATACTAACATTACACCAGACATTTAATTTATCTACTGTTAGGAGTGTTTTACTGTCATTCACTATACTAACATTACACCAGACATTTAATTTATCTACTGTTAGGAGTGTTTTACTGTCATTCACTATACTAACATTACACCATACATTTAATTTATCTACTGTTAGGAGTGTTTTACTGTCATTCACTATACTAACATTACACCAGACATTTAGTTTATCTACTGTTAGGAGTGTTTTACTGTCATTCACTATACTAAAATAACACCATACATTTAATTTATCTACACACTTTACAATAATCCCTGGCAGGATTCTCACCTTGTAGCCTGAATTCACAACCAGAACATGTCAAGACATTGAGATATTTTCTGTTCTGTTCTGTATATTCTGATGGATGAGGCCTGAGCTGGAATGTGAAGCTAACTGAAGCTGAAGCTGGCTAACTTTAGAAAACCAGTATATCTAGCTAGTATCATAGTTTACCCCTCAGGCTACGTTCAGGTTTCAGCATCAGGCAGGTATCAACATGCCGAGTCGTAGGCTACAACCTGGGTTGTATTCATTAGTTTAC
>NW_024605609.1:0-5032 GCF_018296145.1 Oncorhynchus tshawytscha | reverse complement strand
AAGAAAGCTTAAATAAATCGTTCTCTTTACTATTATTCTGACATTTCACATTCTTAAAATAAAGTGATTATCCTAACTATGATTAAATGTCAGGAATTGTGAAAACTGAGTTTAAATGTATTTGGTTAAGATGTATGTAAACTTCCGACTTCAACTGTACAGATGAACACATATGTGTCCCGTTTCAGGAAACTAGGCGTATGTCGCGGGTCATTACTTCACAGGTGAGCCGTTTGAACGTAAACATTTTTTGTTGTTGATCAAAATATCCTTTTTGGCAGAAATGCCTTCTCGAACATATGAACTTTCATATGCCTTAATAACAAACTTGTATGCCATTTGTAAATACAAATAAAATTGTTAAATTATGAGCCTAGTTGGTATAGCCAAAGAAAAAGTCAGCAACCTTCCCACTATCTGTCACGCCCTGGTCAAAGTATTTTGTGTTTATCTTTATGTATTTGGTCAGGCCAGGGTGTGGCATGGGGTTTTTGGTATTGTGGTGTGTTTGTCTTGGGGTTTTGGTGGTGGTATTGGGATTGTAGCTTAATGGGTTGTCTAGCAAGGTCTATGGCTGTCTGGAGTGGTTCTCAATCAGAGGCAGATGCTTATCGTTGTCTCTGATTGGGAACCATATTTAGGCAGCCATATTCTTTGAGTTTGTCGTGGGTGATTGTCCTTAGTGTCCTATGTGTACTCTCAGTTAGTTTGCACTAGATAGGCTGTTTCGGTTTCGATTACGTTTATTGTTTTGTGTAGTGTTCGTGTTTCTTTATTTGATTAAACATGAATCTCAATTGACACGCTGCAGTTTGGTCCGACTCTCCTTCATCACCACTAGAAAACCGTTACAGAATCACCCACCAACCAAGGACCAAGCGGCGTGGTAAACAGAGGCAGCAGCAACAGCAGCAGCAGGAGAAGCGACAGGTGCAGCAGGAGCAACAGCAGCAGCAGCAAAGGCAGCAGCAGGAGCAAAGGCAGCAGCAGGAGAAGCAACAGAGGCAGCAGCAGCATTGGGAGAGGCTGCACTCTTTGGATAAATGGACTTGGGGGGAGATCCTTGACGGACAAGGACCCTGGGCAGAGCCATGGATGGAATTGGAGCTGTCGGCGAAGCAGAGTGCTGAGTCTGAGAGTGTGGAGGATGTATTGGACAGAGTAGAAAGAAAGGTGTGGGCTTGGCATAGCATGCACGGCATACCAGTGCCAGCACCACGCATCAGGCCTACAGTGCATCCCACCTGTTCAGCGCTGCCGGAGCCTTTCTCCTCTACAGCGCTGCTGGAGTCTCCCGCCTGTTCAGCGCAGCCAGAGCCTTTCTCCTCTCCTGCGCGGCCGGAGTCTCCCGCCTGTTCAGCGCAGCCAGTCTGCACGGAGCTGCCAGTCTGCACGGAGCTGCCAGTCTGCACGGAGCTACCAGTCTGCACGGAGCCGCCAGAGCTGTCAGCCTACATGTCAGTCTGCATAGAGCAGCCAGTCTGCATGGAGCAGCCAGTCTGCAAGGAGCTGTCAGTCTGCACGGAGCTGCCAGTCTGCACGGAGCTGCCAGTCTGCACGGAGCTGCCAGTCTGCACGGAGCTGCCAGTCTGCACGGAGCTGCCAGTCTGCACGGAGCTACCAGTCTGCAAGGAGCTGCCAGTCTGTAAGGAGCTGCCAGTCTGCACGGAGCCGCCAGAGCTGTCAGCCTACATGGAGCAGCCAGAGCTGTCAGTCTGCATGAAGCAGCCAGAGATGTCAGTCTGCATAGAGCAGTCAGTCTGCATAGAGCAGCCAGTCTGCAAGGAGCTGTCAGTCTGCAAGGAGCTGTCAGTCTGCAAGAAGCTGTCAGTCTGCAAGGAGCTGTCAGTCTGCAAGGAGCTGTCAGTCTGCAAGGAGCTGCCAGGCTGCAAGGAGCAGCCAGTCAGCACGGAGCCGCCAGAGCTGTCAGTCTGTAAGAAGCCGCCAGAGCTGTCAGCCTATATGGAGCAGCTAGTGCCCCCGTCTGCCCAGCGTCACCAGTCTGCCCAGCGCCGTCAGTCTGCCCAGCATCGCCAGTCTGCCCAGCATCGCCAGTCTGCCCAGCGCCGCCAGTCTGCCCAGCGCCGCCAGTCTGCCCAGCGCCGCCAGTCTGCCCAGCGCCGCCAGGCTGCCCAGCGCCGCCAGGCTGCCCAGCGCCGCCAGATCTGCCAGTCAGCCAGACTCTTCCAGATCTGCCAGTCAGCCAGACTCTTCCAGATCTGCCAGTCAACCAGACTCTTCCAGATCTGCCAGTCAACCAGACTCTTCCAGATCTGCCAGTCACCAGACTCTTCCAGATCTGCCAGTCAACCAGACTCTTCCAGATCTGCCAGTCAACCAGACTCTTCCAGATCTGCCAGTCAACCAGACTCTTCCAGTCAACCAGACTCTTCCAGTCAACCAGACTCTTCCAGATCTGCCAGTCAACCAGACTCTTCCAGATCTGCCAGTCAACCAGACTCTTCCAGATCTGCCAGTCAACCAGACTCTTCCAGATCTGCCAGTCAACCAGACTCTTCCAGATCTGCCAGTCAATCAGACTCTTCCAGATCCGCCAGTCAGCCGGGATCTGCCAGAACTGCCAGTCAACCAGGATCCGCCAGTCGACCAGGATCCGCCAGTCGACCAGGATCCGCCAGTCGGCCAGGATCCGCCAGTCGGCCAGGATCCGCCAGTCGGCCAGGATCCGCCAGAACTGCCAGTCGGCCAGGATCCGCCAGTCTGCCAGGATCCGCCAGTCTGCCAGGATCAGTTAGATCCGCCATTCAGCCAGGATCCGCCAGTCTGCCAGGATCCGCCAGTCAGCCAGGATCCACCAGTCAGCCAGGATCCGCCAGTCTGCCAGGATCCGCCAGTCAGCCAGGATCCGCCAGAAGTGCCAGTCAGCCGGGATCCGCCAGTCTGCCAGGATCCGCCAGTCTGCCAGGATCCACCAGTCAGCCAGGATCCGCCAGATCCGCCAGTCTGCCAGGATCCGCCAGTCGGGCCAGGATCCGCCAGTCTGCCAGGATCCGCCAGAACTGCCAGTCGGCCAGGATCCGCCAGTCTGCCAGGATCAGTTAGATCCGCCATTCAGCCAGGATCCGCCAGTCTGCCAGGATCCGCCAGTCAGCCAGGATCCACCAGTCAGCCAGGATCCGCCAGTCTGCCAGGATCCACCAGTCAGCCAGGATCCGCCAGAAGTGCCAGTCAGCCAGGATCTGCCGGAACCACCAGCCAGCCAGGATCTGGTAGATCCATCAACCCGCCTGAGCTTCCTCTCACTCCTGAGCTTCCTCTCACTCCTGAGCTTCCTCTCACTCCTGAGCTTCCTCTCACTCCTGAGCTTCCTCTCACTCCCGAGCTTCCCCTCAGTCCCGAGCTGTCCTTCAGTCCCGAGCTGTCCTTCAGTCCCGATCTGCTCCTCAGTCCAGTGGGGTTCTGGGTGAGGACTACTAGGCCATGGTCGGCGGCGGGGTGGACTATCCAGGGACGAAGGGAGAGGGGACTAAGACATTAAATGAGTGGGGTCCACGTCCCGCGCCGGAGCCGCCACCATGGACAGACGCCCACCCGGACCCTCCCTATTGTTTTGAGGTGCGTTCGGGAGTCCGCACCTTAGGGGGTTCTGTCACGCCCTGGTCAAAGTATTTTGTGTTTATCTTTATGTATTTGGTCAGGCCAGGGTGTGGCATGGGGTTTTTGTAATTGTGGTGTGTTTGTCTTGGAGTTTTGGTGGTGGTATTGGGATTGTAGCTTAGTGGGTTGTCTAGCAAGGTCTATGGCTGTCTGGAGTGGTTCTCAATCAGAGGCAGGTGCTTATCGTTGTCTCTGATTGGGAACCATATTTAGGCAGCCATATTCTTTGAGTTTGTCGTGGTGATTGTCCTTAGTGTCCTATGTGTACTCTCGGTTAGTTTGCACTAGATAGGCGGTTTCGATTACGTTTATTGTTTTGTGTAGTGTTCGAATCTCAATCGACACGCTGCAGTTTGGTCCGACTCTCCTTCATCACCACTAGAAAACCGTTACACTATCCATGATTGGCTGAGATAATGAGTGGGTTGGACATGCTGAGAGATGAGTTTGGATTGGTCTGCCATTAAACACGCTTCTGTCTATTTGAGCTGGTCAGTATGTCTAGATAATCCTGTGTCTTAAAAAAAATGTATTGTGTATTAAAACTGCATAAGTGTTGCTCTCCACTTTCTGGAGGACTGAGTTTTGAAATCACTGGAATTTGAGTATGATCGCTTCCAGGTGACAACTTCAAACTATGGGCAACCATGGCATCCGACAGGAGACGCGTCCAACCATGAATGCTGTATATGGGTAAGATAGTCTGGTAAGTTACATTATCAGATATATGTTTCAAATTTTGACAGAAAGATCCAGAAAGATCCATTAGGCTAGCTATAGCCTAATGTTAGCTAGCTAACACTGAACCTGGCTGTTTAGCTAACTGCAGATTCATACAGGGTAGTAATGTCATGAGTTGTGATTATGGTTCATTGTTTACCTAGCTAGCTAGCTAATGTTAGCTGGCTGACTCGCTAGTTAACGTTACGTGTATGACCTTATTATTCGCATCGCAGAGCTATTTGCTTAACTAGCTATAGCCTAATGTTAGGTAGCTAACATTGAACCTGGTTGGTTAGCTACCTGCAGATTCATGCCATATGTTGTGATTATGGATCATTGTTTACCTAGCTAGCTATCTAACTACATATCTTAACAGAAGACTCCACTATGCAAGTAACCATTTCATATGCATTCTAAAATTCAGTCTGGCCATCTACTCCGATTTCAGAGCACTCTCGTCTGAGTGACAATCTGACAGCACAGTTGCAGTCACCAATGCTCTGGATAACATAACAACCTAACCAGCTTTACTAGGGCGAGTAATGTTCAGTGAGCAGTTCTCTCTCTCTCTCTCACTTAGATGTCTGGAAGTAGCTAGCAAGTTAGCTTGACTGCTGTTAGTACATTCAGTTCAACCCTTAAAGAGATGGGTGGGGCTAAAGCTTAAGTGGGTGTGAACAATGCTGAATGG
>NW_024605608.1:0-5031 GCF_018296145.1 Oncorhynchus tshawytscha | reverse complement strand
AATGCCAGTGGTGGAAGAAGTACCCAATTGTCATACTTGAGTAAAAGTAAAGATACCTTAATAGAAAATGACTCCAGTGAAGTGAAAGTCACCCAGTAAAATAATACTTGAGTAAAAGTCTAGGTTTTAAATGTACTTAAGTATAAATCATTTCAAATTCCTTATATTAAGCAAACCAGACCGCATTTTGTTTTTTTAGTTTACGGATAGCCAGGGGCACACTCCAATACTCAGACTATTTAGAAATGAAGCATTTGTTTAGTGAGTTGGTCAGATCATAGGCATTAGGGGTGACTAGAGATGTTCTCTTGATAAGTGTGGGAAATTGACCATTTTCTGTCCTGCTAAGCATTCAAAATGTAATGGGTACTTTTGGGTGTCAGGATAAATGTATGGAGTAAAAAGTACTTTTTTTCTTTAGGAATGTAGTTAAGTGCAGATAACCAAGACTACTTAAGTACTTTACACCACTGTAAAATATGATATACAAACAATATAAAAAGTTTGACTAGTCAAATATACTATGCTTTATTTATACTATTGTCAATCGCTGTCTAATCTGCTGTCCGAGGTCCTGATTCCTGACTCTCCCTGGTTGATTCTACAAACGGTGTGGCAAGATGGTCGACTGACCGCTCTTACAATTTCTCAAAGGCGAAAGGCATGCGGCAGGTGGGAACATTCTAGCCAGTGAGAGTGCAGAGACCCGTGTGAACTTGCACAACCGATACATTTTTTTGTCGCAATGCCACGTGCAGGACACATCAGTATACTCTTAATAACATAAGTATTATAAAACTTATATTTGATCAAAATGGCAATTAATTTATCTTCACTAGATTCGACACATTGCTGTTGTCCCCCCCCATACAAAAACTCCTCACTTGGTCTGCTTAAACGTCTGCTTATTTTCACGCGGACATTTTGAAACTCGCTTCGCCTCTGGTTCGTCAGCTTCCCCTTCATTTTCTCTTAGGAGGGCCCACAAGTGTAGAGATTTATCCGACCGCCAGCCATGTACTTCTCACAGCGTGACACTGGGCCAGGAGGAAGACGACTACGGAATCCATTTGGTACAAGACCATAGAGAATGATAGAGGCCTCTAAGTGGCCCAAAATATATACACTACTCAAAAAAATAAAGGGAACACTAAAATAACACATCCTAGATCTGAATGAATGAAATATTCTTATTAAATACTTTTTTCTTTACTTAGTTGAATGTGCTGACAACAAAATCACACATTATCAATGGAAATCAAATTTATCAACCCATGGAGGTCTGGATTTGGAGTCACACTCAAAATTAAAGTGGAAAACCACATTACAGGCGGATCCAACTTTGATGTAATGTCCTTAAAACAAGTCCAAATGAGGCTCAGTAGTGTGTGTGTGGCCTCCACGTGCCTGTATGACCTCCCTACAACGCCTGGGCATGCTCCTGATGACAGTCTGTGGTGCAACGTGGCGTTGGTGGATGGAGCGAGACATGATGTACCAGATGTGCTCAATTGGATTCAGGTCTGGGGAACGGGCGGGCCAGTCCATAGCATCAATGCCTTCCTCTTGCAGGAACTGCTGACACACTTCAGCCACATGAGGTCTAGCATTGTCTTGCATTAGGAGGAACCCAGGGCCAACCGCACCAGCATATGGTCTCACAAGGGGTCTGAGGATCTCATCTCGGTACCTAATGGCAGTCAAGCTACCTCTGGCGAGCACATGGAGGGCTGTGCGGCCCCCCAAAGAGATGCCACCCCACACCATGACTGACCCACCGCCAAACTGGTCATGCTGGAGGATGTTGCATGCAGCAGAACGTTCTCCACGGCGTCTCCAGACTCTGTCACGTGCTCAGTGTGAACCTGCTTTCATCTGTGAAGAGCACAGGGCGCCAGTGGCGAATTTGCCAATCTTGGTGTTCTCTGGCAAATGCCAAATGTCCTGCACGGTGTTGGGCTGTAAGCACAACCCTCACCTGTGGACGTCGGGCCCTCATACCACCCTCATGGAGGCTGTTTCTGATCGTTTGAGCAGACACATGCACATTTGTGGCCTGCTGGAGGTCATTTTGCAGGGCTCTGGCAGTGCTCCTCCTGCTCCTCCTTGCACAAAGGCGGAGGTAGCGGTCCTGCTGCTGGGCTGTTGCTCTCCTACGGCCTCCTCCACGTCTCCTGGTGTACTGGCCTGTCTCCTGGTAGCGCCTCCATGCTCTGGACACTACGCTGACAGACACAGCAAACCTTCTTGCCACAGCTTGCATTGATGTGCCATCCTGGATGAGCTGCACTAACTGAGCCACTTGTGTGGGTTGTAGACTCCGTCTCATGCTACCACTAGAGTGAAAGCACCGCCAGCATTCAAAAGTGACCAAAACATCAGCCAAGAAGCATAGGAACTGAGAAGTGGTCTGTGGTCATCACCTGCAGAACCACTCCTTTATTGGGGGTGTCTTGCTAATTGCCTATAATTTCCACCTGTTGTCTATTCCATTTGCACAACAGCATGTGACATTTAATGTCAATCAGTGTTGCTTCCTAAGTGGACAGTTTGATTTCACAGAAGTGTGATTGACTTGGAGTTACATTGTGTTTAAGTGTTCCCTTTATTTTTTTGAGCAGTGTATTAGAATGGGAAGTGCCATTGAGGGCTTCCACCATTGTAATGAAGTCAACTGGGTGGGACTTCAAACTTCATTGAATGATCCCGCCTGGTGACTCTGTTACCGTCATGTCCAACCGGGTCATCAGGATGGATCAGCCAATCATGAAGAAGAAAATGTACTACTTCAAAATTGAGATTGACAGCATCGGCAGGGCAGGCATACACTGTAATGTCACAGATACAAAGATGAGTCCTCTATCCAGCTTTATGGACGAGACAATAGTTGCAAGTTCAAAGAGTAATTTGCATGGTTTGAGTCGAGTTTTCTGTGAAAAATGGTATCAGTGGCATTTAAAGAAGTCCAATCTCTCTTTACTCCCGTGACGGTTTATTCTCTGCTGGCCTGCGCCGCTCAGTTCGTCGTGGGTTACATCCTCGCGCAGACATGGGGACGAAAATGCTCTGGAACTGATAGATGGGTGCTCGTGTGGCTTTTCTACCACGCAATTGTTCACATTACCTTGGTGAGTGTGTGATGTGAGTGAGAAGGCTTGGTGTACATGTTGCTGCGGTTCCAACAAGTGACTTCAGGCAATATTTTTTCTGAACTTTAAGTAGGCTACCTGTGCAATGTAAAAAAAAAATTAAAAAATGGATTAAACAAAATAATTTATAGTACTGTGTATTGAACTTTATCATGCAAAATATAAATTAAATTAACAAACGGTGCGTGTGTTTAAGATGTGCTTTGGAGCCTGGTTGTGGGGAGACATCTAGTGGACATAGTATTAAAATGAATAATATACAGGAATGGAGTATCAATCACTGTTAGTGCTGGAGTAGAACAAAAACGTAGAACAAAGGAATGTATTGCACCCTCTGGCCCCATGTAGGGTCCCCCAGGAATGTATTGAGATGGCACTGCTCTTGTCTAACAGATATCCTGTCCATGTAGGGAAGGAGTATGGAAAGGCAGATGAAGTCACAATTGCTTTTTATAGGCTCTTCAGCATGTGATGTGTTGAATGACCTATTACCATCTACATAGATGCATTTGGAAAGTATTCAGACCCCTTTTGTTACAGCCTTATTCTGAAATTGATTAAATACTGTTTTCCCCTCAATCTACAAACAATACCCATAATGACAAAGCGAAAACAGGTCAAACATTTATTAAATATAAAAAGAAACCTTATTTACGTAAGGATTTTTTGCTATGAGACTCAAAATTTAGCTCTGGGGGTATCCTATTTCCATTGATCATCCTTGATGTTTCTACAACTTGATTGGAGTCCACCTTTGGTAAATTCAATAGATTGGGCATGATTTGGAAAGGCACACACCTGTCTATAAGGTCCCACAGTTGGCAGTGCATGTCAGAGCAAAAACCAAGCCATGAGGTCAAAGGAATTGTCCGACGAGCTCTGAGACAGGATTGTGTCAAGGTGACAGATCTGGGGAAGGGTACCAAACATTTTCTGCAGCATTGAAGGTTGCCAAGAACACAGTGGCCTCCTCCATTCTTAAATGGAAGAAGTTTGGAACCACTAAGACTCTTCCTAGAGCTGGCCGCCCGTCCAAACTGAGCAATCAGGGGAGAAGGGCCTTGGTCGGGGAGGTGACCAAGAACCTGATTGGAGCTCTGTCAGAGTGACAGAGTTCCTCTGTGGAGATGGGAAAGCCTTCCAGAAGGAAAACAATCTCTTCAGCACTCCTCCAAATCAGGCCTTTATGGTAGAGTGGCCAGACGGAAGCCACTCCTCAGTAAATGGCACGTGGCAGCCCGCTTGGAGTATGCCAAAAAGGCACCTAAAGACGATCAGACCATGAGAAACAAGATTCTCTGGTCTGATGAAATCAAGATTGACATCTTTGGCCTGAATGCCAAGCGTCACGTCTGGAGGGAAACCTGGCACCATCCCTATGGTGAGGTATGGTGGCAGCATCATGCTGTGGGGATGATTTACAGTTCTGGGGACTGGGAGACTAGTCAGGATTGAGGGAAAGATGAACGGAGCAAAGTACAGAGAGATCCTTGATGAAAACCTGCTCAGGACCTCAGACTGGGGCAACAGGACAACCACCCTGAGCACACAGCCAAGACAACGCAGGAGTGGCTTCGGGACAAGTCTCTGGATTTCCTTGAGGCCCAGCCAGAGCCCGGACTTGAACCCGATCAAACATCTCTGGAGAGTTCTGAAAATAGCTGTGCAGTGACGCTCCCCATCCAACCTGACAGATCTTGAGAGGATCTGCAGAGAAGAATGGGAGAAAAACAGGTGTGCCAAGCTTGTAGCATATTCAAGAAGACTCAAGTCTGTAATCGCTACCAAAGGTGCTTCAAAGTACTCAGTAGTGTCTGAATACTTATGTAAATGTGATATTTCAGTTATTGTTAATACATTTGCAAAAATGTCAAACCTGTTT
>NW_024605607.1:0-5030 GCF_018296145.1 Oncorhynchus tshawytscha | reverse complement strand
CGTGGAAATTTCCTCTATTTACCAAATCATTAGCGCAAACCACACACAAGTCAGAGTTAGTTATCAAAGTCCATCTTTAATTATATGAGCTCTATCACAACCCTGTGACTCTCAGAGAAATCAATTCAGTGTCTCTCAATGAATTCTCTGAGAGCCCCACTACAATGCAACTGAGTTCCTTTAATAGCAAAGAACACACATAGTCAGACAGCATAGACATAATAAATCGTTCAGCTTTGTCTCCTTACTCAAACCCTAGAACCATAAACCAATCCTCCTTATCAACAGGCATATATCAAATTGTCATTTAGATACAACCAACTCTAAATACAACCAATCCTGGACAAGCTCACGGAGAGGAGAATGATTGCTATAGGTTAAGATAGGGACAACATTAGAGGGAGCATAGAATGATTCCAGACACTGCCATCCTCCTTTCCCCGATGGGAAAAGTAGGGAGTGACTGACACAGACACAGACACAGTGGAGCAAAAGATATGTTTACACACGATGACACTTTGACCTCTCCCCTCTCTGCGTCCCATGCAACTTAGTCTTGACATAGAACAGATACTGCAACCCTGCCACAGTATTACACAAAAATAACATTCTTGATGAGAAGTAACTTACAAACATATGATGAATATAAAACATCTTACCTATGTTACAAACACATTCTGATTATTCTACAACATTCCCCTCTCAAGGGACTCAGTCCCTTCTGAAAAATCAGAATGTTAATTGCATACTCAATATTTAAAAATTCAAATCCCCTCAATGTCAAATACCTTAGCTTATATGTAAACTTTCTCCCTTCTGAAACTAAGTTACAACCTTTATTCTACAAGACAAACTTGCACATGTTTAATAACACAGAATAATCCATTTGAGGAAAATAAAAACATAACATATAAATGCTCTTTAAGTTACATGAGAACCAGTGTCTAAACACAGGCCTCCTCACAACATATAGGACAGACATCCCTCTAAGTACTCATGCTCAGAAATATACTTAGGAATAGAGAATAGGTCATTGAAATCATTCATATTCCAAATCATAAGTAACAACCCAACTATTTATCAAACCAATATTTAGAATATCATTCCTCAGTGATTCAAATTTGTCTTATCACTCAAAGTAAAAACCTCAATTTAACACACATCAATATTAGCAGATTTACATACAGTATAATTATCCCATAATTCTACTATTAACTTTTTTAATCATGATTTATAATACAGATCTGTATCTCAATGCATTCTTAATCTAAATTACTACAATTTACATGGTGTAGACCTCTTCAATCAACCTGATACCACAAAAGTACAAACAATTTTAATGGCACAGTTGACCAAACCCCCCTTACACAGGCACGGCATCTTCTGGCATCTTCGTTTTTCTTCAGATAGCTTTACAGTTCAAAGTGGACGGCCCATGATAATGTCCCAATTTCAATGTCTCATCTTTACCACTCATGTCTTGTCCATTCGTCAACCAATATACCAGCATCATAAGAAAATGATAGAACAGATCTTCCTCCATGATCACTCCAAGTGGACTCATCACAGTATGAGAGAACCATGAAAGAAAAGCAGTTGATAGCTTAGATCTGATACTGTACACCAATTTCTGGCTTGGTTCTTTTCTCTCGGTAGAAGTGGTTTGGAAAGCCTCCTTCAACGCCTTTGTCACCCTTCTTCAGCCAGTTAGAGGGGGTTTTGAGGTACACACAACATTCGGTCCAAATGATCTCTTCCATGCATTAAGATACCGTCTGATGTCACTTTTCATGATAACCTCGAAAGAACAGATCAGAACAACAGTTTAGTTCAGTTCATTAACTACATGATAAATGATTACTTTTACCAATTATTCTTAATACACATATCTAAACATATTTCACAGAGAATATCAAAATATTCTATTGAAACTATTCTTTCAAATTGGTTTATACTCCCCATCTCACTGTCAACTCCATCGTAGAGCCAAGGATCAAGAAATTAGACCTATACCCCTCGGGAATAGAACAAAACAAACACAACAATACAATACACTCAACAATACAATACACTCATTCACATATCACTTAAGTTGTATAACTTCAATTCATACCCTCAAACTGAATCCTCCCCCATGTTTTACACACATCTCTCCATATGAGAGTAATGTAAAACAAAACTGAAAACAAATGTAAAACAACATTTCAGCTAACCTAATCAAATTAAAATCACTAAACTGAAAAGAAAACTCCACAAAGAAAAATTATTTAACCCCTCTGGTCATAGGAAAACAGACTTAAAGCAGCATACCCTTAGTTAAAAGCAATGCCCTTCACACTGGTCCAAATTACAAATATGGCTAAGAAACATATTTATCAATTACACAAATTATTTTGAAAGCAGTATTACAAATGACCCTAATTTCATTATCCAAATGGCTTTCCAATGCGGGTGATCAAGCCACAACGGAAAGTCATCAGAAGGTCATAGGTCATACAAAACCCTTCAAAGCAGTGTTTTTCACGAAAAACTAAGATTCTCCGCATATAAACCCAATTTTTAAGTAAAATCAAAACACGTCACTATCGGTAATTCCCAGAAGAATAATAGCCCAATTTTAATAGTACAAACGTTATTCCAGCTATGATTCTCATACTACAGCTATGATTCTCAAATTCCAAATGAATATATTAGCAATCAAAGAATAAAATCGACAGTTAATGACTAGGAAACAGATATTGCGCCTTTTAATAAAAATAGATTATGTTTACTTATGCAACGTCTTTCAATTACTTTACTACATCACATTAATCACGTAATGATAATTAGTTTGATGGAAAACTTTAGGCTTTGTACGACATTATAAATTACATTGAGCATCCCTCGAATTCTCTTTAACTTTATGGAAAACAGTTTATTCAATAAATCCCGCAACTTCTCTCATACTGGGAAGAAAAATTATAACATGTTCAGACCTTAAGGGCAGTTTAATTTAAAATGTTTCACCCAGACGGAGATAATCCAATATGTGTTCTATAGTTACATCGTTTAGGGTAAGATAACCAAAAGTGGACACACTCTAATCAGTTTCTAGAGCTCAATTTCACAGATTTTGTAGATTATTTTAATAGTGCTTAAAAACTTCATCCTTATCAAATTATCCATTTAAGATATCAACTCAAAACCTACGTACGTCTACAAATAGGTGGTTTAAATTGTATCTAATCATTGTCAGCATTACTTTATCAACTCTAGTAATTGATTATACACGCATACAATTCATCATAATTTCAAATAATTCACAGAATCCATATAAAACTTAAGAAATCTTAGGTACTCACACAGAACTTTCAGGATCATCCACACAGGATTGGTCAGATGTTCACATAGAACTGGTCAGACGTCCACACAGAACATCAGAAAAAAGGTTTGCCCACACAGAGTCAACCCTACCCCGCTCACACAGAACAGTCCGACAACTATTACCTAGTGATCCCATAACAAAATACTCACACAGAGTAACCCAGGGCATACCTGGCTAGCACATTTCAAATAATTGGAATTCACCACATCTGAGGGTCACTTAGACAAATCACACAGACGCACAGAATGAGGTCCTTCTTCCAATAGGGCTTCACCAAGTGCCGTGTTTCACCTAGAACACACAGACCCCCTGGCCCATCACCCCGACAGACCTCACCAAATCCCCACTGTGATCAATTCAGTGTCAGGAGGGCTCTTGGTCACTGGCAACCGGACAGTGCAGAGTATCTTTTGAGTCCACAAAACCCCCAGATTACTCTCCTCTGACTCGGCCCTGTTTACGCCGCCAAGGTGCCTTCCTTACAAAGGAATTCACGCTCAGAGTATACGTAACAGGCATAATTAAAAAACTTGACTTCAAATCTGTGTGTGGTTCGCTCACCTTTTTCTTTAAAAAAACTCAGTTCGAGATGTGGTATCCACTCGGCTCGCTTCCTCTTAGATCAAAGGTTGGTCCATCTGCTTCGTTCCCGAAGTGTGGTTCTCCCTGAGATCCCAAGTTTAGGGGATCCCTCGTGCACGATTTATTTACCTAGATCGTAGGAACGGACACCGAGCGACGATTCACATCCCCTCCTCGTCGCCAAATGTCGTGGAAATTTCCTCTATTTACCAAATCATGAGCGCAAACCACACACAAGTCAGAGTTAGTTATCAAAGTCCATCTTTAATTATATGAGCCCTCCCCTCGAACAAGCTGAAGACAGGATTGAATGTTTCTGAAGAATCCAGGGAGTTTCCATCTGACCTTGTATACTCCTTTACTACCGAGTCAATAAAACGTCTGCTACAGCAGATTGTCTTCTGGCTTCCTCCACCATCACAAGGATCCGATTTCTGCCAAACTACCATCTCTGATGGTTCTCTGCAGGAAACAAGTCGGCTTATCCCGAGCTCTTCTGCCATCTCCATTAGTTCCTCACAGGTTTACTGTGACACAAAGAGCCTTTTCACCAATATAATGGTCAATCAGGTCATGGATACCTGTTCTGTGGCCTCCAATTCATCAGAAGAATTATCAGAGTTGATGAACATAATCAATGGTTTGTCCCCAACTGATGCTGGAACACTTGACTCTGACAGACCGGCTCTCATGACCACTAGCCATCAGTCTAGTTCCAAATCATTGCCTAGACCCTCTCTGTCTGGCAGCAGCACACACACAACGGTGGAACTGTGGATATTCAAGTTTTAGGAGAGGTGGAATCCAAGATGGACAACAAAGATCTGGAGATGTCTAGTGTCACTGTGCATCCATCAACTCCATCAGCCATGGACTCTGATACACATGCATCATTTGACTCCACTAGCAATGACTACACCTATTTGGTACTTTTACTGATTGTTAGGGGTGATCATTGACAGCAATCTATCACATTACCGGAATCCTCTGACATTGGTGAAACATCAAGAGTTCTCACAAAGAGGATTCTGTCAGTTCTGTGGCACCTCAGGCCTTGAACCAACTCAAGCCTACCCCTAGAATC
>NW_024605606.1:0-5029 GCF_018296145.1 Oncorhynchus tshawytscha | reverse complement strand
TGTTCTCCTCTCTGTTTGTTCTCCTCTCTGTTTGTTCTCCTCTCAGTCTGTTCTCCCTCTCAGTCTGTTCTCCTCTCAGTCTGTTCTCCCTCTGTCTGTTCTCCTCTCAGTCTGTTCTCCTCTCACTCTGTTCTCCCTCTGTCTGTTCTCCTCTCAGTCTGTTCTCCTCTCACTCTGTTCTCCCTCTGTCTGTTCTCCTCTCAGTCTGTTCTCCCTCTCAGTCTGTTCTCCCTCTCAGTCTGTTCTCCTCTCAGTCTGTTCTCCTCTCTGTCTGTTCTCCTCTCAGTCTGTTCTCCTCTCAGTCTGTTCTCCTCTCAGTCTGTTCTCCTCTCAGTCTGTTCTCCTCTCAGTCTGTTCTCCCTCTCAGTCTGTTCTCCTCTCAGTCTGTTCTCCTCTCAGTCTGTTCTCCTCTCAGTCTGTTCTCCTCTCAGTCTGTTCTCCTCTCAGTCTGTTCTCCCTCTCAGTCTGTTCTCCTCTCAGTCTGTTCTCCTCTCAGTCTGTTCTCCCTCTCAGTCTGTTCTCCTCTCAGTCTGTTCTCCCTCTCAGTCTGTTTCTCCTCTGTCTGTTCTCCCTCTCAGTCTGTTCTCCTCTCTGTCTGTTCTCCTCTCAGTCTGTTCTCCTCTCAGTCTGTTCTCCTCTCAGTCTGTTCTCCTCTCAGTCTGTTCTCCTGGGCCCAGCCTCCTTCAGTCTGTTCTCCTCTCAGTATGTTCTCCTCTCTCTGTCTGTTCCCTCTCAGTCTGTTCTCCTTCTGTCTGTTCTCCTCTCAGTCTGTTCTCCTCTCAATCTGTTTTCCTCTCAGTCTGTTCTCCTCTCAGTATGTTCTCCCTCTCAGTCTGTTCTCCTCTCAGTCTGTTCTCCTCTCAATCTGTTCTCCTTCTCAGTCTGATTCCTCTCAGTCTGTTCTCCTCTCAGTCTGTTCTCTCTCTAATCTGTTCTCCCTCTGCCTCCTCTGAATCATTCTCCTCTCAGACTGTTCTCCTCAGTCTGTTCTCAGTCTGTTCTCCTCTCAGTCTGTTCTCCTCTCAGTCTGACTGTTCTCCTCTCAGTCTGTTCTCCCTCTCAGTCTTTCTCCTCAGTCTGTTCTCCCTCTCAGTCTTTTCTGTTCTCCCTCTCAGTCCTGTTCTCCTCTCTGTTTGTTCTCTCCTCTGTCTGTTCTCCTCTCAGTCTCTCCTCTCAGTCTGTTCTCCCCTCTCAGTCTGTTCTCCTCTCTGTCTGTTCTTCTCTCTGTCTGTTCTCCTCTCAGTCACAGTTCTCCTCTCTCTTTCCTCTCAGTCTGTTCTCCTCTCAGTCTGTTCCATCTCTCTGTTCTCCTCTCAGTATATTCTCCTCTCAGTCTGTTCTCCTCTCAGTCTGTTCTCCTCTCAATCTGTTCTCCTCTCAGTCTGTCTCTCTCCTCTCCTCTCAGTCTGTTCTCCTCTCCTCTCAGTCTGTTCTCCTCTCAGTCTCCTCTCAGTCTGTCTCCTCTCTGTTCTCCCTCTCAGCTGATCTCCTCTCAGTCTGTTCTCCTCTCAGTCTGTTCTCCTCTCAGTCTGTTCTCCCTCTCAGTATGTTCTCCTCTCAGTCTGTTCTCCTCTCAGTTTGTTCTCCTCTCTGTTTCTGTTCTCCTCTCAGTCTGTTCTCCTCTCAGTCTGTTCTCCTCTCAGTCTGTTCTCCTCTCAAGTCTGTTTCTCCTCTCAGTCTGTTCTCCTCTCAGTCTGTTCTCCTCTCAGTCTGTTCTCCTCTCTGAATTGTTCTCCTCTCAGACTGTTTCCTCCTCTCAGTCTGTTCTCCTCTCAGTCTGTTCTCCCTCTGTCTGTTCTCCTCTCAGTGTTTCTCCTCTCAGTCTGTTCTCCCTCTCAGTCTGTTTGCTCCTCTCAGTCAGTTCTCCTCTCTGTTTGTTCTCCCTCTGTCTGTTCTCCTCTCAGTCTGTTCTCCCTCTCAGTCTGTTCTCCCCTCTCAGTCTGTTCTCCATCTGTCTGTTCTCCTCTCAGTCTGTTTCTCCCTCTGTCTGTTCTCTCTCAGTCTGTTCTCCCTCTGTCTGTTCTCCTCTCAGTCTGTTCTCCTCTCCCTCTGTTCTCCCCTCTGTCTGTTCTCCTCTCAGTCTGTTCTCCCTCTCAGTATGTTCTCCTCTCAGTCTGTTCTCCTCTCTGTCTGTTCTCTCTAAGTCTGTTCTCCTCCTCTGTCTGTTCTCCTCTCAGTCTGTTCTCCTCTCTGTATGTTCTCCTCTCAGTCTGTTCTCCTCTCCAGTATGTTCTCCTCTGTCCTCCTCTCTGTCTGTTCTCTCCTCTCAGTTTGTTCTCCTCTCTGTCTGTTCTCTCAGTCTGTTCTCCTCTGTCTGTTCTCCTCTAAGTCTGTTCTCCTCTCAATCTGTTTTCCTCTCAGTCTGTTCTCCCTCTGTATGTTCTCCTCCTCAGTCTGTTCTCCCTCTCAGTATGTTCTCCTCTCAGTCTGTTCTCCTCTCAGTTTGTTCTCCCTCACTGTTTGTTCTCCTCTCAGTCTGTTCTCCCTCTCTGTTTCTCCTCTCAGTCTGTTCTCCCTCTGTCTGTTCTCCCTCTCAGTCAGTTCTCCTCTCAGTCTGTTCTCCCTCTGTCTGTTCTCCTCTCAGTCTGTTCTCCTCTCTGTATGTTCTCCTCTCAGTCTGTTCTCCTCTCAGTCTGTTCTCCCTCTGTCTTTCTCCTCTCAGTCTGTTCTCCTCTCACTCTGTCCTCCCTCTCAGTCTGTTCTCCTCTCAGTCTGTTCTCCTCTGTCTGTTCTCCTCTCAGTCTGTTCCTGTCTCCTCTCAGTCTGTTCTGTCTGTTCTCCTCTCAGTCTGTTCTCCCTCTCAGTCAATCTGTTTTCTCCTCTCAGACTGTTCTCCTCTCAGTATGTTCTCCCTCAGTCTGTTCAGTTTGTTCTCCTCTCAGTCTGTTCTCCTCTCAGTCTGTTCTCCCTCTCAGTCTGATCTCCTCTCAGTCTGTTCTCCCTCAGTCTGTTCTCCTCTCAGTCAGTTCTCCTCTCATCTGTTCTCCCTCTCAGTCTGTTCTCCTCTCAGTCTGTTCTCCTCTCGATGTTTCTCCTCTCAGTCTGTTCTCCCTCTCAGTCTGTTCTCCTCTCAGTCTGTTCTCCCTCTCAGTCTGTTCTCCTCTCTGTCTGTTCTCCTCTCAGTCTGTTCTCCTCTCAGTCTGTTCTCCTCTCAGTCTGTTCTCCTCTCAGTCTGTTCTCCTCTCAGTCTGTTCTCCTCTCTGTCTGTTCTCCTCTCAGTCTGTTCTCCTCTCAGTCTGTTCTCCCTCTCAGTCTGTTCTCCTCTCAGTCTGTTCTCCTCTCAGTCTGTTCTCCTCTCTGTCTGTTCTCCTCTCAGTCTGTTCTCCTCTCAGTCTGTTTCTCCCTCTCAGTCTGTTCTCCTCTCAGTCTGTTCTCCCTCTCAGTCTGTTCTCCTCTCAGTCTGTTCTCCTCTCAATCTGTTCTCCTCTCAGTCTGTTCTCCTCTCAGTCTGTTCTCCTCTCAGTCTGTTCTCCTCTCAGTCTGTTCTCCCTCTCAGTCTGTTCTCCTCTCAGTCTGTTCTCCTCTCAGTCTGTTCTCCTCTCAGTCTGTTCTCCTCTCAGTCTGTTCTCCCTCTCAGTATGTTCTCCTCTCAGTCTGTTCTCCTCTCTGTTTGTTCTCCTCTCTGTTTGTTCTCCTCTCAGTCTGTTCTCCCTCTCAGTCTGTTCTCCTCTCAGTCTGTTCTCCCTCTAGTCTGTTCTCCTCTCAGTCTGTTCTCCTCTCACTCTGTTCTCCCTCTGTCTGTTCTCCTCTCAGTCAGTTCTCCTCTCACTCTGTTCTCCCTCTGTCTGTTCTCCTCTCAGTCTGTTCTCCCTCTCAGTATGTTCTCCCTCTCAGTCTGTTCTCCTCTCAGTCTGTTCTCCCTCTGTCTGTTCTCCTCTCAGTCTGTTCTCCTCTCTGTCTGTTCTCCTCTCAGTCTGTTCTCCTCTCACTCTGTTCTCCTCTCTGTCTGTTCTCCTCTCAGTCTGTTCTCCCTCTCAGTCTGTTCTCCTCTCAGTCTGTTCTCCCTCTCAGTCTGTTCTCCTCTCAGTCTGTTCTCCCTCTCAGTCTGTTCTCCCTCTCAGTCTGTTCTCCCTCTCAGTCTGTTCTCCTCTCAGTCTGTTCTCCTCTCAGTCTGTTCTCCTCTCAGTCTGTTCTCCTCTGTCTGTTCTCCCTCTCTGTCTGTTCTCCCTCTCTTTCTGTTCTCCCTCTCAGTCTGTTCTCCTCTCAGTCTGTTCTCCCTCTCAATCTGTTCTCCTCTCAGTCTCTTCTCCCTCTCAGTTTGTTCTCCTCTCTGTCTGTTCTCCTCTCTGGTTGTTCTCCTCTCAGTCTGTTCTCCCTCTCAGTCTGTTCTCCCTCTCAGTCTGTTCTCCCTCTCAGTCTGTTCTCCTCTCAATCTGTTCTCCTCTCAGTCTGATCTCCTCTCACTCTGTTCTCCCTCTCAGTCTGTTCTCCTCTCAGTCTGTTCTCCTCTCAGTCTGTTCTCCCTCTCAGTCTGTTCTCCTCTCAGTCTGTTCTCCTCTCTGTCTGTTCTCCTCTCAGTCTGTTCTCCCTCTCAGTCTGTTCTCCTCTCAGTCTGCTCTCCTCTCTGTCTGTTCTCCTCTCAGTCTGTTCTCCTCTCAGTCTGTTCTCCTCTCAGTCTGTTCTCCTCTCAGTCTGTTCTCCTCTCTGTCTGTTCTCCTCTCAGTCTGTTCTCCTCTCTGTCTGTTCTCCTCTCAGTCTGTTCTCCTCTCTGTCTGTTCTCCTCTGTCTGTTCTCCCTCTCAGTCTGTTCTCCCTCTCAGTCTGTTCTCCTCTGTCTGTTCTCCTCTCAGTCTGTTCTCCTCTGTCTGTTCTCCCTCTCAGTCTGTTCTCCCTCTCAGTCTGTTCTCCTCTCAGTCTGTTCTCCCTCTCAGTCTGTTCTCCTCTCAGTCTGTTCTCCTCTCAGTCTGTTCTCCTCTCAGTCTGTTCTCCCTCTGTCTGTTCTCCTCTCAGTCTGTTCTCCTCTCAGTCTGTTCTCCCTCTCAGTCTGTTCTCCCTCTCAGTCTGTTCTCCCTCTCAGTCTGTTCTCCTCT